>NC_143511.1:36230103-36410523 GCF_031878675.1 Megascapheus bottae | reverse complement strand
CCTCTCTTATCCAAGTCAACTGAAATGGGGTACCTCTTATTGCAAATTCTTACTGTAAATACCACCCCCCTTCCTGTCTAAGCCTGTACAGTTTTGCTTCTGTTTTTTCTTCCACTTCGAATGTTCCTCAAAATCCACACATGAGAAAAGAATGGAGTCCTGCTGAGCCCCCTGAATGAGTCTGTTATCTGCTGCTAGCTATGCTAACTACCATACCATCAGAGGCTGGGAAATGGCCAAGGAAGAAGGTTTACTGTGGTTCAAGTTCTGGTTCAATGTCACCATCTGGTGATGATATTCTTTGCTAGCAGAGCAGAGGTGGCAGGGTATAAAGAGGTGACAGACAGGGAGCAGTCACATGCATTTGTGTCTTTTCTGATCTCTCCCTGTTTTTATACACCAGGAGTAGTTGCTCACAGGGCTCTACCTGAATGACCTTATGTAATCCTAACCACGTCTCAAAGACCCTGCCCTAAATACAATGGCCTGATGAAGCCACCATCCTCTTAATTCCTCACCATGGGGATTAAGTTTTAACAAACTTTTACCTTTGAAGTTGTCTCATGGCTTGAAATGACTCCCAGAGATCCAACCATCACAGTCAGAAATTGGCATAGGGACAGAACTCAGCTCATTTCCCATTGTCTGTCCTCTTGGAAGGAGCTATCCATCCATCCATTTACTGAATGGATGAGCCAGTCAGTAAATACTGTTTACATCTCATTGCTACCCAAAACTACAAGATAAACTGGTCCTTTGGCCTCAGAATAAAATCAGAGTTCATTTCCTTCAGATTATAGAGAGATACCTGAGTGGTTCCTTTTAGAAAGCAATTTTTCAAATTCATACCAAGGAGGATTAATATTCTCATTTCCTCTCATAGGCAAGGTCTCAAGTGTGGGATTTTTATGCTTAGAAGATAAGACAGAGGATAAAAGATGTATATGTGGTAAAGTTCATCATCTCATGACCGTTAAGAGGACAACTGACTGGGATCTGGTGGCTCACATCTGTAATATCAACTATTCAGGACATTGAGAGCTGAGGATTGCAGTTCAAATCCAGCCTTGTCAGAAAAGTCCATGAGATTCTTCTCTCCAATTAACTACCAAAAAGCCAGAAGTAGAGCTACAACTCAAGTTGTAGAATACCAGCTCAGGAACAAAACACAGATATTCTCTCTCTCTCTCTCTCTCTCTCTCTCTCTCTCTCTCTCACACACACACACACACACACACACACACACACACACACACACACACACACACGCACGCACACACGATAACTAAGAGAAGAGATGACTTCCTTTTCCAGGGCTTCCAAAGGAAGCACTGAAGTGACAAGGAACTTTATGACAGTCACTGTAAACAATGGTCATTGAGAACAGGCGAGACATAGATGAATGTTTACAATGTCACTGGAGAGGAAATAAAGGATGTCCTGTGATTACCTCTAGATGACCCAATGTCTGCACTCCACTGAGGACTGACACAGGGCAGGCTTCTATCCATCTAATCTGCCTGTCTGTTTCTAGAGACAGAGTATTTCTAGGGCCCAGGCTATTGTCCTGGACTTATAATCCTCCCATCTCAACCTCCCAAGTGCTGAGATTTATAGTGCTATGTCACCGTACCTGGAAACATATGTATATGTATATATATATATATATATATATGTATCTATCTATCTCCAACTGGAGATTAGATCTATCTATATCTACCTATCTACCTACCTATCTACCATCTATCTATCTATCTATCTATATCTGAAGATATCTATATACCCTATATCTATAGATAGATAGATAGATAGATTGATCGAGATCCTTGGTTCACCAACAAAAAACCAGAAGTGGAGCTGTGGCTCAAATGGTAGAGTGCAAGACTTGAGAAAAAAAGCTAAGGGACAACACCCAGCTCCTGAGTTTAAGCTCCGGTACTGGCACTCTTCCATACCCTCCCCACTCCAGCTATATCAGAAAACATCAGCTGTCCTGTCCACTTTGCACTTTCTTTCTAAGCATTTGCTCTGCAAACATCTGCCAATCCCAGGGGCCCAGAAAACGCTTCCCTTCTCCTGATCCCTCTTCTCCTTGAGATGGGATTCAGGGCAGCAAGAAGTCTCTGGCTGTGGAAACATGAAACTGGTTCCTTTATGGCTTCAAGACAGGAAGAAAAGCACATCAGATCTTGGGCTGCCCAGTGAGGATGCTGTCTCCAGCGCCCAGTGAACCTGATGGCCAGAACTCATACAGTCACCTCAAAACTTTGCTTTGGGGGCAGCTGCCAGAGTAGGTTTATACACTACCTCACAGAACACAAATAGGGGTCCTCTCAGTCCAGATCCCTAGATCACACTTGAACAGCTGCTGCTTGGCTCAAAGGCTTGATGTGTCAGGGCCATATCTATGAGATATTCTTGGTCTTCTGCCTCATAGCCACAATATGGCTACACCAATACCAGCCATCATGTCTGATTGTAGAAACAAGGAGGAGTCTATAAGCCATATTGCTATCCTCTCTTTTCTCAAAGTGAAGTCCCCTCTGGGGGCGGGGGGGAACTGCCCTTTAGGTTTTAGGGCCACCTATTGTTACAAAGGAGGCTGGGAAATATGGAACAGAATTGGCTCAGTCTGGACCTATCATCTAGGTTGATTGTATTATTTTCCTGGGCAGTGATATAGTCCTAATACCCATTCTTTCCTTCTTGATTTTAGTAAGTACTCCTAAGTTTTACCTGGCCCTGTGGTTGCCCCAGTACAGACTGCATTTCTGTCTCCTTTACAGTCAGATATGCTTGTATGAGGAAGTGCTGTCCAGTAACATTTAAGCAGAAATGATACATACAACTAAAAAAAAAAAAAGGATTCAGCCTTTACTTTCTCCTTCTGACCCTGATGGCTGACAAGGAAACGTGATGGCAGGAATGGAGGTGGCCATCTTGGATAAGGAGAGAGAAGGTATGTGTTTGTTAAGGAGCAACAAGGTAGAAGGAACCTGGGCTCTGATGACTTCCTAGAGATCGGATGCTGATCAGTTCTTTATGCTGGCCAGGACTGACTTCTCTATGGTTGAGGACTTGTTATTTTGGTGTTTGAATCCACAGACTCAACACAACCATAGTCTTTTTGATTTGTGTTGTTTCTTTTCAAGAAAGAAGGGAGAAAATGAACTCCAAAAAGTGAAAACAAGAGTTTCTTTCTTTTCTTTTTGTCTTGTTTGTCCATTTATCTGTCTTGATGGAGGGAGGTAAGGGGAAATCCTGAGATGAAGGGACAAATGAACAAATTCAGGTGTGGTATCCCATAGATACTATGTTGAAAATGAGCTATACAAGGCATGTGCATGGCTGGAGGGGAAAACAGGGAGAGAGTGAGGGAAGGAGTAACGTTGTCCACGTTCCCTTTACCTGACTTATGAAATGGAAATTCCTCTGTACATCACCTTTATAATAATAAAAATATTGAATTTTTTAAAAGAAGGGTGGAACCAGGCACTAGTGGTTCATATTTGGCTATTCAGGAGGCTGAGATTTGAGGATCTTAGTTCAAAGCCAGCCCAAATGCATCTGTACCTAACTACCAAACAATCAGAAGTGGGACTGTAACACAAGTGAGCACCTGTCTTGGGCTTAAAATCTAAGGGATAACATCTAGACCTGACTTCAAGTCCCAGTACTGATGCATGCTCAGAAGGCGGGGGGGAGGGGGGGACAGAGAGGGAGAGAGAGAAAAGTAAAAAGAAATACAGGAGAAAGAAGGGAGGAATGGAAGTTATATGACATTGATACAGGAGGACACTTTCCTGGAGTTCTGCGTGGTCAACAGAGTAAAATACCATTCCTTAGCTTGATGCTTGTTCAAGAATGTAGTGGCTTCTTTCCAGACAATATCTACCAAGTGGGCCTAGGAAGATGGATCCAATATGGCTCTCAGTTGCCTAGACAGAGGCTGTTAGTACATGAGATGGGATGACTCGGGGGTGGGGGGGAGGAGGTGTTTTAACAATTAGATATGAGATTTTCAGACACATCTACACTGGACACATGGCATCTCCAAGAGACTCCAGCTAGCCCCTCCCCTCACTGCTGGGGCCACCGTTTCTGACATTTTCCTGCTACTCGTTCATTTTGCCACATTTAGAAACACAAGTCAGTGGAATTACACATCGAACTGCTTACACACACACACACACACACACACACACACACACACACACACACAAATGGTTTGGAGATTCATCCATGTTTATTTCCTCTTTTCTGTGGAGCTGTACTGTAGAATGGGGTTATCCAGGGTATGTGCCTGTTCTCTTGATTGCTATGAAGAGAGACCTTTTAAGATATTAAGTGTAGGTAATTACATAAAAATATTGCCATCTACCCTGGGCAGAGAGGGTGGAATTTCTGGGTTGTACTGTAAGCATGTGTTCAGCTTTATTAGAAGCCAAGTGACTGAAGCCTTTTATACCAGCAGGAAATGAGTATTCCAGTTGCTCCACATCCTGTCTAACTTTTGATATTTGCCATCTTTGTAAACCTTAGCTGTCAAGAGGGGGTTTGGCATTCATGTGTGAATTAAGCTCAACCCCAAAGGCTGATGTGTGTGTGTGTGTGTGTGTGTGTGTGTGTGTGTGTGTGTGTGTACATGTATGCTGGTCCTGGGACTTAAACTAAGGGCCTGAGTGCTGTCCCTTAGCTTTGTTGTTCAAGGCTGGCACTCTATTACTTGAGCCACAGCTCCACTTCGTGCTTTTTGCTAGTTAATTGGAAATAAGACTCTCATGAACTTTCCTGCCTGAACTGGTTTCAAACTGTGATGCCTATCAGGTTCCTGAGTAGCTAAGATTATAAACATGAGCCATTAGGATCTGGCTCAGTCCCTATTCTTGTATTTTCTTCCATGCATTGTCTCCTAAGTCTTTGACTCATTTCAAAATTCAGTTCCTTGCCTCTTGAACTCCAAGCCTGTTGCGTTGGTGCTCCTTCCCAGGCAGCATAATTCTAGTTTTTCCCAGCAGAGGGCACCAGCGATGCAGCAAAAGAAGATAGCTCTGTGGCTATCTTACATGGGGTGGCGATCTAGTTACCACCTCTATCTCAGAATTCTCACTGGCTACACCACCTTTCCATGTGCTTCAAAACGGGGTGTAGCGTGGCAGCTCTCAGGATCATTGGGTGGATTAGCTCCTTTCTGCAGCAGACCAGCTGGGAACCTGGCCCCAGGCTCCCTGCTGAGTGTTCTCAAGTGACTCTTGCCTAAGCTTAGCTCACTATGTGGTTTCTACACCTAATTGCACCAAGACCTAGACAGCCCCAAAGTCCTCCCCTACCACTCCGATGGTCTATGAACAATGATCAATGAGATCAATGTATTTTTTAAACAATCTTAACCATTTTTATTTTTTGTCAGTCGTGGGACTTGGACTCTGGGCCTGGATATTGTCCCTGAACTCTTCAGCTCAAAGCTACTGTCCTACCCCCTTAGCCTGGGCATTGACCCAGTAGCTCAAGGCTACTGCCCTATCCCTGAGTCACAGCCCCACTTCTCGTTTTCTAGAGATTAGAGATAAAAGTCTACAGACTTTTTAGTGGCAGGGTTGGCCTTGAACCACGATCCTCCGATCTCAGCCTCCTGAGTAGCTAGGATTACAGGCATGAGCCACCACACCCAGGCATCTTAATCATTTTTAAGTGCACAATTTTGGTAGTGCTAATATTATCTGGTATGTATGTGTGTAGGTGTATGTTAGTGCTGAAGCTTGAACGCAGGGCCTCCCATTCATGGTTGGCTTTTTTGTTCTTGGCTGGCATTCTACCATGTGGACTACAGCTGCACTTGTGGCATTTTGCTGATTAATTGGAGATAAGAGTCTTCCAGGTTTTTCTGCCCGGGCTGGATTCAAACCGTGACCTTCAGATCTCAGCCTCCTGAGTAGCTAGGATTTCAGATGTGAGCCATCAGCATCTGGCCTGGGATTCCTTTCTGTGGGTATCCAGGGGGCTTTCTGCCACCCAAACAGCAGATGGACAGAAAATGAAGACTCTCATTCACATCAACCACAGGGAAAATACAGTCAGAAATGTATGTGGCCCAATACATGTTCTCTTGGGAAGGCAACACCCTTTTCCAGGCGGCTATTTTTTAGGGGCCAAGAGCAGTGTGGCCTTTAAAGGCTGGGGTCAGGGCCCAGCCCAGTGAGATTCTGTATTCCCTCATCAGTTTCTCTGATCAGTGGGTTGCATGTCTCTTCCTATACCCAGGTTTAACTGGGCTGCATTAGAAGCTCAGCTAGAATCCTGTAATGACTCAGACAGCATGCCAAGGACTTTATATGCTTTGCCATTCAAGGCCAAGTGGGACTGTGGGTAACACAAAGTACTAGGTTATTTTTCAACAATATTGAGATATGAAATTGGGGCCTCATACTTGGTCAGTGTGCTTATTTTGCTGGTTCTCTATCACTTGGGTCATGCCTCCAACCCTGCTTTTCATTGGTTATTTTGTAGATGGAGTCCCTTAGACTTTTTTTTTTTGCCAGTTATGGGCTTGAGCTCAGGGTCTGAGCACTGTCCTTGGACTTTCTCAAGGTCAGAGTTCTACCACTTGAGCCTCAGCACCACTTCAGGCTTTTTTCTATGTATGTGGTACCGAGGAATCGAACCCGGATCTTCATGCATGCTAGGCAAGCACTTTAACCACTAGGCCAAACTCCCGGCCTCCCTTAGACTTTTCCACCAGCTCTGGTTTCAATCCTCAATCCTCTAGATCTCGGACTCTTGTAGTTAAAATTACAGTTATGAGCCACTGGTAACTAGCCCTTGCTCTGCCATTTTGTGTGTGTGTGGTGGTGGTGGGGTGGAGCTTGAACTCAGCCTGGACGCCATCCCTGATCTCTTCAGCTCAAGACTACCACCCTACCCTTGAGCCAAGCCCCATTTCCCATTTTCTAAAGGTTAATTGGAGATAAGAGTCTCAGGTCCTTTTGTGCTGGGGCTGGCTTTGAACCTTGATCCTCAGATCTCAGCCTCCTGAGTAGCTATGATTACAGGCATGAGACACTGTGCCCAGCTGCTCTGCCATTTTTGACCTGCAGCTTCTACCTTGTGGCCCAAGATACTTGCTTTGACTCCAGCCATTGAGCTTGCATTCTTCCTTCTTAGGAAGAAGGAAGGAAAGTAGGGTTCACTCTCACTCTGAGACACTTCTCAGAGCTTTCTGGACATTTCCACCCACTCTTTATGGTCAGAACTTTTCCATGTGACCTTCTAGCTGTAAGAGAGCTGGGAGATGTAGTTTACATGTCAGGACACATGTTCTCAATTAAAATTCAGAGTTTCTGTGCCAGGGGATAAGAAAATGACTAGTGAAGATCTCTCTCTCTCTCTCTCTCTCTCTCTCTCTCTCTCTCTCTCTCTCTCTCTCTCTTTCACACACACACACACACACACACACACACACAATGCGTCCTAATAATCTCTAGTGTTAATATATTACTTATGTATTTTCTTGTACCCTAGTAACACAGAAGGAAAGTCACATGTGAAATATATAGTGAAACTTCTCCCCTCTGCTCAGGTCCTCAATAGATCCCATGATAACAGAGGCTGGCTATACTAACAATCCTCAAAGAAGTGACAGCAAGAGCATTTTGGGGGGGAGCAAGCGAAAAAAATATATAGATTTCTATACAGGCACTGGTGAATTACGCCTATAATCCTAGCTCCTCAGGAGGCTGAGATCTAGAGGATCACAGTTCAAGGGCAGTCCAGATAGAGAAGTTCACTAGATTCCATCTCTAAAAATCACCCACAAAATGTTAAGCAAGAGGTGTGGGTTCCGTGGAAGAGCGCCACCTGAGCAAGAGCACCAGGACTGAGCAAGTATTAGATAATGAGCTCAAATCCAGGGACTGGTGAAAAGAAGGGAAGAAAGGGAAAGAAAAAAAGAAAACTACAGATTCCTAGGCTCCTTTCCCACGCCTGGGAAAGTCTGAGAGCAAGGCCAGGAGTATGAGGCCCCTCAGAGGGGCTCAGACACCTGCTGAAGTCTGACAGTCCCTCTCCTATTTATTCATATTTTCTTTTGAATATTTTAATTTTCTTTAAGTAGTTGCACAAAGAGTGCAGAGCAATACAGTGCCTCTTGACCAGTCACCCCTTTTCAAATTCTCACCCACCCCTCCCAAACCTCCTTCCTTTGTTTTGCTCAATTTTTTGGTTATGTATTGAATATTTTTCACCATTTAACAAAGTGATTTGTGTATACAATGCATCTTGATCTTCACCCCCCTGACTCATGCCACAGTTCCTCACTTAGCAAATCTCTGTCACTTTACACCATGGAAACCCACTATTCATACCATTTGCCCTCAACTGTCCATCAAATATACAAATATAGTCAGCCCTCCTCAGTTTTCTTTCTTCCCTCCCCCCTCTCTGTTGAGGACAGAACCGAGGCCCTTGCACATACACAGCAAACCCTCTTCCACTGATCCCCATCTCAGCCCTTCCTTCTCTTATGAATAGCTAGGTTACAATATATCTCCCACAATGCTCTATTCACCCTTGCAGAGGGTCTGATTGAATGGTTTCCAGGTAGTGGCAGAGCTGTGCACCATACAACAACTTTAGGTTGTTGTTGGAATTGCTTTTTAAGTTTAAGTTTAGAATAAGTTTGTATGAAGTGGCTTTCAGATTCTCAAAAGACAAACATGGCTCCAGCCCCTGGTTCCCCAACTCCTCCTATAGCTGCGGGGAATTTATTTCTTTTTGGGTTTCTGTCTGTTTCCTTGCAGAATCTCTCTTTCCAAATTAGGGAAATTACAGGCAAACATCAGCTGTCTTCCCAGACAGGACACAAGACATGGGGGACTTTTTCACATCTTGCTCTTCCTCTTTCCTTCTCTCTTCTGCCTTGTCACAGGGCCACAGGGCGGGTTCTTGGGGTCCCCCTCACAGAGTATAAGAACCAGGAAGCTCTCAACTTCCTCTTACCCTAGTTGTCAACTGTGGGCTACCAGGTGGTGGTGTTCCTTCTCCCTCATTGAGCCCCCACCCAGGACCCTGACCTATCTACCAGGGCCAGATGCTCAGGCCCTGACCTGCAATTCTGGTGAATCCCTTCCACACTGCCCCTTCCTTCCCCTTCCCCACTCCTCTTCCCTTCCTAGCACAAAATCCACTCTGTCCACTGCAAGACTTCTAATCTGGCTCTGGTGCCAGGCAACCATAGAAGGCAGAGGAGGCGGCAGGCACTACTGCAGTACCTGTGGCTGCCAGTGGAGGCCGCAGTTAGCCAGGCTTCAAGTACTATGACGGGAACCAGAGCAGAAGGCTAAGATGTATTTAGTCAAAGGCTTCACTGGTTAAAACAGCAACCAAAGGGGTGTATGTGGGGGAAGTGGGGGCGCTAGATGGACTGGACTTCAGCAAAACTATAAGCTTCTGAAAATAAAGTTACAGAGTGAGAACAACTATTTGGAAATTCTACGAAAGATATCTAGAATTTGTAAGTTTTAAACTTATAATCCTTAAGATTCAACAGTAAAAAAACAACTCAATTCCAACAAATGGGCAAAGGATTTAAATAGACATTTCTCCAAACCAGACAAACCTATTAAGCAAAAGAAAGGTGTTTGATATTGTTTGTCACTGAACAATTCAAAACCACATGACAGCCAGGCTCTGGTGCTCACGCCTGTAAATCCTACCTACTCTGGAGGCTGAGATCTGAAGATCTTTCCCGGCAGGAAAGTCCATGAGACTGTTATCTGCAATTAACCACCAGAAAACCAGAAGTGTCTCTGTGGCTCAAAGTGGTGGAGCACTAGCTTTGAATGAAAGAGCTCAGGGACAGAGCCCAGGCAAAAAACCAAAACAAGATAAAAAAAAAACCCAACACATGACAGTTGGATGTAAGTAGCTCACACCTGTAATTCTAGCTATTCAGGAGACTGAGATCTAAGGATCCTAGTTCAAAGCCAGCCTAGGTAGACAAATCTGAGAGGGTCTTATCTCCAGTCAATCAACAAAAAGCCAGAAATGGAGATGTGGCCTTGAGTAAAAAAGCCAAGTAAAAGTGCAATCAAGTCCAAGTGCCAACACACACACACATACACACACACACACTACAATATCACTTTATACCCAAAACAGAAAAGAAAAAGAAAACAGCCAGTGCGGGTGAGCTTGTGGAGGATTATGACCCATGGCACCAGTGCAGGGATGGGAAATGGTGACACTTCCTCTAATGTTTGATGAGAAAGGTGGTATAGGATTGGGCCTGGGTCTTCCCATATACTCAGTAAGCTGGGTATGGAAGACCTCTGTGTCCCTTGCGGATCCTGCATAGAATGACTGCTCTTGGAGGTGTCTGGGGATCAGTGAGGTGGGACTGTGGCTGACAGAGACCCAGGTCAGGGCTGAGTGCCAGCCCATTCCACGCCCTATCCCCATTGTGGCATCAGACCACAGAAGAAAGATGGCAACTTAGCCTTATGTCCCTTGCTGTGTCTGGGTGCTGGGATAGGAAATGCAGGGATTTGGGGGATGGGAGGTTCCTGGCTCCATGGTGATTGAAAGCTCACCTAGATCCTTAGGAGGCTGAGATCTGAGGATTGTGGTTCAAAGCCAGACCAGGGACAAAAGTCCATGAGATTCTTATCTCCAATGAACCACCAGAAAACCAGAAGTGGCTCTGTGGCTCAAAGTAGTAAAGCACTAGCCTTGAGCTGAAGAGCTCAGGGACAACGCCCAGTTCCAGAGTTCAAGCCCCACTGGGAAAAAAAAAGCTATCACTATTGTTTCTGGCCTAAACCATTGGTTTCTAGCCTGGCACACATCTATCCTGTCCCTTGATGGCGTCATGGGGTTAGCAATGTCCAGACATCATTTTCAGACAGGATACTGCAGCCTCAGAGGTGGGCACTGTATTGACTATGACTCATGCAGGTGAGATTTGGGTGAACCCTGGGGTAGAACTTGAATTTAGGCCATTGGGTCCAGTGGTCATCCGCTGGCCCTGTCTTGGGCTTAGAGGCCACCTGCAGACCAGCTAGGATCTGGCTCAGTGGAATCCAGAACATTCACCCAGTGGGAATCATGGTGGCCAAGCACTCAATCAGGGCTATGGGAGGAAGGCACAGGAGTCAGGGGGTGTGGCCCTGGGAAAGGGAGTTGTTCTCAGCAGGATGGTTTGGGGGCAGGACCATGGGTCAGGGGAAGCCCCAGTGACCTCTGTCACTGTGTGTGGAGGTGATTTTTGTGCCAACTACCAGGGCATCAGGAGCAGTGGGGTGAGGGGTGAGGGGTGTCTGATGGTCCTTGCATCCTCAGTGTTCAGCGGACCAGTCAATGTACCCCTCCAATGACTGCAGAGCAGGCCAGGCACCCGTGTCTTAATGCCAGCTAGTTGAGAGTCTGAGATCTGACAACTGAGGTTTAAAACCAGCCCAGGCAAGAAAGCCTATGAGACTCTGATCTCCAGTGAACCAGCAAAAAGCCAGAAAGGGAGGTATGGCTCAAGTGATAGAGCATCAGCCTTGAGCAAACAAGCTACGGGACAACTTCCAGGCCCTGAATTTAAGACCCAGTACTACAGAAGGTAGCACTGAGCACTCCCCTGGCCAGTACCGCCACATACTGGCTCAGTCTTAAGCCTGTGAGGTGAGAACACTCAAGCCTGTGCTAAGCCACATCCTGCCTGTGACACCTGGCTTGGCTGCTCTGTGGGGGCAGTGCCACTGCATCCTGCATGAGCTGCAAAGTTGTGTCCTGTAGCTATGAGCCTCCTTGTGGCTTGGCCTTATTCTGGAGACCAGGGTTCAAGGCAGAGGTGGGGGATGCCAGCCAAGAGGTAGAGGAGAGGACTGACCTGGGCAAAGAGGCTGAGCCTCACTCCCAGCAAGCGACATGGAAATTACCATTCTCCCCTTAATCCCAAATTCAATTAGCATGCTCTGTGGGTAGGACTGTGGGGAATCAGATGCTCCCTGCCATTTTGGCAGGAACATGAATTGGTACAACCTCTCCCAAGGGAAATTTAGCAAAAAAAATCCATCAGAATTACTAATGTATAAAATTCTCAGCTCAATCACACCGCTTCTGGGAATTCATGCTAGAGATAAGGTTGGTACCGGTAGTCATAGGTTTGTGAAAACCTTATTTGCAACTGCAGAATGAGCTAGTGATATAAACCCTGGTCTTTCTGGGTACTAGAATATTATACAGCCATCAAAAGAACAAGATGTGAAATGGAGGGATCTTTGGATCTTAGAATCAGGCTGAGTGGAGGATTCAATGATTCTCATGAAAATAAAAAGAGGAAGCAAACACTATAAACCTTGTTTTCATGTGAGCTGTAAGCAACCAGAGATAGTTGTGTCTTGTCAGTAGGCTTGGGGTAGGGAACTCGGTGGAGGATGCAGACACATGCTCTCTGTACATTCTGCCTTTGAAGCAGGTGACTATAATGTCTATTAGAAATTTAACAATTCTGAGTGATGCATGCATGTAGTCCTAGCTACCTAGAAGGCTGAGATCTGAGGATCACCATTTGAATGCAACCTGGGCAGACAATCTTATCATCAATTAACCAGCAACAAGCCAGAAGAGGAGCTGTGGCTCAAGTAGTCTACTGTAGTACAAGCCTTTAGCAGAAAACAAAAACAAAAAAACTAAGAACATGAGGCCTTGAGTTCAAGCTCCAATGCTGGCACACACAAAACATGGACGAAAGATATAATAATCAAAAATTTCCTCACATTCTTTCCCGAGTCTAGGGACCATTACAGCAGATGTTCAATGTAGCTTGTGACCACATAGCATAGTACTGCTGCCCGCCAAAATAGCACAATGGAAAAATAAGTAGAATTTACCCATACAGAAATAAGCATCGTTCATTTTCACAATATTTCCTTGCAATTCTTTTCTCCGAAAGGTTCTTGTTTATTTGGTTGATTTTTTGTTGTTGTTGTGGCAGCGCTAAGGATTGAACCCAAGGCCTTGTGCAAGGTAGGCAGGTGCTCTACCACTTGAGCTACACTCCTAGCCCATCCCACCTCCTTTTGTTGTGCCAGTCCTGGGACTTCAACACAGGGCCTAGACATTGTTCTTGATCTTGTTTTGCTCAAGGCTAGTGCTCCATCACTTGAGCCACATCTCTACTTCCGACTTTTTGCTGGTTAAATGAGCATAAGAGTCAAACGTAAAATTGTAATAGGTATGGCTTTTACCAAACTGCTTTCCCAGTCATCTCGCACACCTCTGCCAACTGCCGAACTCCCAAGTGTGGCTACAGATTTACTTCAGTGCTTCCCAGAGGTGCACACGAGGTCCGGAGGTTGCGACCTTTAGTGACTCATCCTTGCCTGCCTTTCCTTTTTGATGGTTTGGTTCCCCCACCCGCTGTGGATTTCCAGGCCTTTTTCTCACATGGATGTCAGTCTTTGAATCTGGTTTTTATTTTTTCCCCCCTTTCTTTCATTTTGATTTGGGGCCTGCTATTTCCCTGAGTGGTCTCAAACACCTGCATACAAACAATTCTCCTACTTCAGCCTCCTGAGTAGCTGGGACTACGGATGCATGCAACCTTGTGTGGCATTTTTCTCTCTATAGACAGATTTTTTTGTGTGTGTGTCAGTACTGAGGCTTAAACTCAGGACCTGTCACCTTTGCTTGGTTTTCTTCTTCATAGCTGGTTCTTTTTTTTTTTTTTCTTTTTTTGCCAGTCCTGGGTACTGTCCTTGGGCTTTCCTCAAGGCCAAAGCACCAATTCCGGCTTTTTCTGTGTATGTGGTACCGAGGAATCGAACCCAGGTTTTCATGCATGCTAGGCAAGCACTCTACCACTAGGCCAAACTCCTAGCTCCTCACAGCTGGTTCTTTACCACTTAAGTCACTGCTCCACTTCCAGCATTTTGATAGTTAATTAGAGATGAAGTCTTATAGACTTTTCTGCTTAGGTTGGCTTCATACCTCAATCTTCTAGGTCTCAGTCCCTGAGTAGCTGGAATTACTAGTGTGACACATTGCTGTTTGGCCTACACATCTTACTGTCTTTCCCATTTTCAATCCCATTCCATCTAACCCCTGCCCCATGGCTCTCACATCCAGAGACCCATCTACAAATCTGACCAGCGCTCACAGGTCAACTAGTTCCTCTTGGCTGAGATGTGGCCTGCTTGGACTTGAACACTGGTTTCTGCAATGACCTGTTTGCCATGCGCTCTTGACAATCCCTTTTCTCCAATTCTGGCTCTTTACTGGTTAATTGGAAATAACAGTCTTGTAGACATTTTTTTTTTTGCCTAGGCTGGCTTTGAAACACGATTCTCAGATCTCAGCCTCCTGAATAGCTAGGATTATAGGCATGGGTCTCTGGTGCCTCCTCTTAAAATCTTTATTTAAACTCAAGGATGTTTCTTGTTGTCAGGAGCCAATTACCTTGCAAAGCAACAATGTTGTCGGTAAGATCAATATGTGTCCATCAGAAGGGTCCTGCTGTGGTTTATTGATTAATGACATTGTACTTGGATTTGCAGCTCACAAGAAATCTTCTGGAAAGATAGAGGCTCTCATTGTCACAGCTTCAAGGGGCAGTTCCTCCTCCAGTAGATCCACATTGACTGCAGACTGTGAAAGCATAGAGCTGGCAGATAACTGGCCCCTCCTGTAGGCCAGGTTGTGGAAGGCCTCTCATCATCTCCTCTGTTGTCAGTGTGCTAATATGGGTAGGAGGGTGAGCGCTGTGCCTGAGATTGGTCAACACTGACCATCAATGTGAATAAAGCCAGCATTTCCGCAAATTCACGATCTTTCTTTCAGAACTAAACTCAAACCCTCAGGCCTTTGATCCCAAGGGCTCCTGAAGAGGTGAGCTACCGCAGCACTTCAGCCCTGACTATTGTAATTGGCCCAGAGGTGGTCACCTGATCTAAGTCAGCCAACGAGATTCCATCCCAGGGCTTTCCTTGGGGTTGCAGAAGAAGCTGCCACCTGGCCACTTTGGGAACCAGTTGCAGTACAAAGCCAGCCCAGGCAAGAAAGTCCAGGAAACTCTTATCTCTAATTAACCACCAAAAAGCTGAAAATGGAACTGTGGCTCAAGTGGTGAGTGCCATCCTTGAGCAGAAAAGCTAAAGGACAATGCCCAGGCCCTGAGTTCAAACCCCAATGCTGGTACCACCACCACCACTGAAAGAAAAAAAATCTTCAAAGTAAAAGTTGAAAACAACAACAGCAACGAAAAGCCAATATCCCATTCTATTTTGGTGAATGGTGGTGCATGTCAGGGAGCTGCTATTTTGGAAGTCCTATTCTGACAACCTGGAGCAATCCTGGCTTATCAGAATTTAGCTTCCCATCTAGTAAAGAAAAGCTGGGTGACCTTTAGGGCCTAGTTTGGAGCCAGTGCCAGCATGAGACTTAAACAGGACTGTTCCTGAGCCTGCTTCCTCTCTTGGAACTGCAGTAGAGGTTCCTACTTGCAGCTCTCCATGGAAAGTTATATTGGCACGTGCATATCAGGCTTGCATGGTCCTTGTGGATGCGGGAAGAACATGCTACACAGCTAGGTGGCCCAGGTAAACCAATCGACTGGATAGAGCAGTTTCCTGTGTGCCATGGGCTACTACATTTCAGATGCAAGTTCCCCAGCCCTCAATTCCCAATTCTCCATTCCTCAAGGACAGAATCCAAACCCACTTCCTATTGTGGAAATGTGATCAGGGTTGGAAGCTCCTTGTATGTGGGGAGCACTAAGAAGGCCATGAAGACGGTGCCTGGTTTATCTGCAGACACTGGGTAGGAAAGATTGGATATCTTTACCGTGCAACCCTGTCCGCACACCTGCCACCACCCCAGATCTCAAGGGAATGGGTTCACAGTTAGAGCTTCTGTCTGGGCCTCCCCATATCTGCTCTGTGGTTTCCTCTGGGCCATTGTCCTGTGCTAGGATGGAGCTGTGATGGTTGTACTCATCCAATGCTGGGAGCCTCATTCCTCAGATGCCAGGATTTAGCTGTGTCTCCCCACAGACTGCGTGCTAGAAACTTTGTCCCCAGGGTAGCCCTGTAGCAAGTGTTTGGGATGTGCCAGGTGAAGAAGGCTCTGCCTACAAATAGTTAATCTTCCCTGGGTGAATGGATTTTGGGGGTATGGAGGGAGCAGCTTTGTTAGATAAGTGTGCTAGCTCTTAGGAAACCCTTAAAACAGGAAGCATCAAGCTCTTGAATCTCCTGGCCTCCAGATCCAGGAACCAAGTAAACTACTATTCTTTGGGCCAGACAATTTTCCTCCTCCTCCTCCTCCTCCTCCTCCTCCTCCTCCTCCTCCTCCTCCTCCTCCTCCTCCTCCTCCTCCTCCGGTACTGGGGCTTGAACCCAGGGCATCCTTTTTGCTTACTGGCACTCTCATATGAGTCTAGAATCCAGTTGTAGCCTTCTATTCTGTATGTATGGGGGTGGGGGGCAGTGTTCGTGCACCAGTTCTGGGGCTTAAACATAGGAGCTCTGTTCCTTCACTTTTTCTCTCAAGACCAATAAGGCACTACTTAAACCACACATCCACTTCTGGCTTTTTACCAAAAGTTAATTGGAGATAAAATTATTACAGATTCTTTTTTTTTGCCCAGGCTAGCCTTGAACCAGGATTCTCAGATATCAGCCTCCTTTTTTTTTTTCCAGTCCTGGAGCTTGAACTCAAGGCCTGAGCACTGTCTTTGGATTTTCTCAAGGCTAGAGCTCTACCACTTGAGCCACAGCACCACATCCAGCTTTTGTCTATGTATGTGGTACCAAGGAATCGAACCAAGGTCTTCATGCATGCTAGGCAAGCACTCTACCACTAGGCCATGTTCCCAGTCTCAGCCTCACTTGTATCTAGAATTAAAAGTATGGGCTACTGGTGCCTAGCTGGACTTCTATTCTTTATCAAGTACCTAGCCTCTTCCTATTTGTTATCAGAAAATAGATTAAGACAGCAGATCTCTGGATATGATGTGAGGGTGACACAATTTTTGTATACAGCTCCACACACAAGGTAAGCCATCCAGCAACATGAAGTATTTCATTTGCAGTGAAATACTCTGACCTTGAGACCATTCTGCAGATGTTCAGGGGCAGTAGGGTGGCCTTGAAGGCCAGGTACATTTAAGACTTGAAAGAAATATCAGACTGTCTCACTTCCAGCAAAGAATGGGAGAGTCTAGGCCAGGGCGATTATAGAAATATTGAGTGGCAGAACGTCAATGTACGTTGAAGCCTTCTTCACTTTGTTACTCCATCAGTGGGCTTTCTGTTCATAACATTGCATTTATTTTTCATATTTTGGAGACATTCATATCCTTTTGTTTGTCAATATTTTGATTATTCCTTTGATTCTCTATTGAGTTGTTGGCTCCTGTGTTGGATTTAGTGCCATATGGTTTGCTTGACAGTGTTGGGATTTGTCTCTGATATACTACCACTTGAGCCACATCTCCAGCCCAGAGTTTTGCTGGTTAATTGGAAATGGAATCTACCCAGGCTGGGTGTGAGCTATGATCCTGGGAGTGTCAGCTTCTTGAGTAACTTAGCGTATAGGTATGAGCCACCAGCACCTAGCTATTTTTTTGTGTATTTTTAATGGAGTTCATCATGTACTTTTATCATACTGGCCCTCCAATATCCTCTCCTTTTCCTCGTTCTTCTCCCACCAGTCTCTTCCTATTCCCAAACACTCTTTTCCTCTTTGTCTTTGCGTTGCTGTTGCTTAAAAGCTAGATTCTGTAGATAAAAACATGGGGAAATGGCACCGTGGCTCAAGGGGTAGGGTGGTAACCTTGAGCTGAAGAGCTCACGGACAGTGCCCAGGCCCAGAGTTCAAGTCCCACGACTGACAAAAAAAAAAGAAAGAAAGAAAAGAAAAACACGGAATATTTGTCTTTCTGAGTCTTATGTCACCTAACATGATGCTCTCTCCCATTCCATACATTTTCCTGAAAGTGACATAATTTCACTCTGTGTGTGTGTGTGTGTGTGTGTGTGTGTGTGTGTGTGTGTGTGTGTGTGTGGGTGTGTGTGTGTGTGTACTGCTTTCTCTTTACCCATTCATCTATTGATGGACACCTGCACTGATTCCATAACTTGAATATTGTGAACAGAGCTGCAGTCAGCAGGGGTGAGCAGGTGTTTCTATTATATGCTGACTTCCATTTCTTCAACTATATATCCAGGAGTAGCATAGTGGAATCACGTGGTAATTTTATTTTTACATTTTGATGACATTCCATACTGATTTCCATAGTGAGCACACTATAATGTACAATCCCACAATCATATGTAAAGACCATCCTATCCTTGTTCGAATTTACTGTTGTTTGTTTACCTGATGATTGACAGCCTGACTGGAGTAAGGAAGAGTCTCAATGTTGTTTTTAGTCTGCATTTCCCTGATAGGTAAAGATATTGAATGTTCTCTCGTGGATTCATTAGCCATTCATTGTACTTCTTTTGTGAACTGTTCTTTCAATTCATTTGCCATTTATTGACTAGATTATATTCTTGTGGAGTTTAACCTTTTGAGCTCTTTAAATATTCTGGGAATTAATCCCCTGTCTATACTTAGAGAGTTGGCAAAACAACAACAACTTTCTCCCAGTCTCTTTATTTGTTTTCCTTATTCTGGTGACTGTTTCCTCTGCTTTGTAGAACATGCTGGATTTGAACATGGTGCCTGGGTGCTATCCCTGAACTCTTTTGCTTGAGGTTTGTGCTCTACCACTTTGAGCCACAGCAACACCACTTCCAGTTTTCTAGTGGTTAGTTGGAGATAAAAGTCTTTGAACTGTGATCCTCATATCTCACCTTCCTGAGTAGCTATGATTACAGGTGTGAGCCACTAGCACCTGGCTAAACTTTTTATTTATTTATTGCCAGTCCTAGGGCTTGAACTCAGGGCCTGGGCACTGTCCTTGGGCTTTTTCTTCTAGGCTAGCATTCTACCACTTGAGCTACAGCACCACTTCTGGTTTTTCTATGTATGTGGTACTTAGGAATTGAACCCTGGTCTTCATGCATGCTAGATAAGCACTGTACCACTAGGCCAAACTCCTGGCCCCTGGCTAAGCTTTTTAATTAGATGCGCTCCCATTTGTCAATATTTCCTAATATCTCCAAAGCATTGGAGTTCTATTCAGAAAGTCTTAATGTATGCCTATATCATAATGTGCTTTCCTTAGGCTTTCTTGAAGCTGTTTTAAAGCTTCATGTCTTACGTTACTGAGAGATAAGGATCTAGCTTTCGTCTTTTATATGTGGCTGCCAGTTTTCCCAGCATCCTTTATGAAAGAGTCCAGAAAATGACACATTTTTTCCATTTCCTAATCCTGGACCTGCAAGACTCGCTCATAAAGCCCCTTTCAACTTGCTACTGTAGGCAAATGATATCCACCACACAGCCAGTCCCATGATACAGATATTTTCTGGTATGAGCTCTGGGCCAGGTACACAGCTAGCTGGCATAGCAGGTATCTGATAAAGGCCTTGTGTCTGTGGAGGTTGTCTTTTCTTTCTGAAAGAGCCAGGCAATACCAGGCAGGAACAGGAAATTTGAACCAAGCTTTCTGGGGAAAAAAAAAAGTAGGAGACTACAGTCATTATTAAGTGTGTGTGTAAAGTCCAAACCCAGCTAGGCACCTGCAACTCATACCTGTAATCTTAACTTCTTGGGAGGTTGAGATCAAAAGGATCATGGTTTGAAGCCAGCCCAGACAGAAAAGTTCATGAACCCCCTTTTCAACTCATATCTAGACACACTGGCCTGCGTCTGTCATCCCATACTACTTGAGAGGCTGAGATTGTGAGGATCAAGATTTCAGCCAGCCTGGAGTGAAAAATCGGAGATGGGGATCTCCACAGAAGAAAAGCTGGATGCAGTGGTACGTGTCCATGGTCCCAGCCACAACACAAAACCTGAAAAATAGGGCAGACTATAGCTCAAGCACGTACCTGGGCTGAAAACAATATACTATCTTGAAAATAACCAGCAAAAAGCAGAGCTGGAGGCATGGCTCAAATGGTAGAGAAGAAGCCTAATAGGCACCAGGCCCTGGTTTCAAATCCCAAGACCATCAAAACCAAAGTTTTCAAACCCAGCAGTTAGCCCAACACAACAGTTTACCATCTTTGTTCGTCTCATGGCCTTGTTTGTTGGGCAGGATCTGCCAGTCTTTCCTTTTCTGAGGACACAGACTTTCCTGTAGAGGGTACTGCCTCAGTCTAAAGGCAAAAAAAAATGCAGAGGAAGGGGAAGCATTCACAGGTATCAAGTTAGTGTGTTTCCTTTCTGTTTCTCATCCTGGGCCTGTCACTTCCCATTCTCTGTAATGACATCTTTGTGACATGACAAACTGTTCAAATAGCATTTAGGTGGCTTGATCATATTTAATTATGTAGGAATACAATGATTTGCCTAACCATTTTCCAATTGCTGAATGTGTCGCTGATTCATAATGCTGGTTATAGTCAAACCTTCAGCGAGCATCTTTATACATCCCAATCTGAACCATCGGTCATTTCATTTGTGCGAATTCTGCCTAAGGAATTACAGACTTAAATGGTATGAATAATGTTCAGACTCTTGCTCTAGCCATAAACTGCTTTTCAAAAAGCCTGTGCCAGTCTGCCCGGCTGCCTCCATTTAAGGGCAGTGGGATAGGGCAGCAGCCACGTGGTGAGCCAGACTGTGTATGCCACCAGAGCCAACAGGAAAATGTACACCACAATCAGAGCCTTGTTTGTGGTGGCTGGCCTGAAGGGAAGTAAGCAGATGGGGATGGGCCTGGGGTCCAGCTAGAGTTGAGGGAGGACTGCACCTCACCTGCTTATATAGAAGCGTAGAGCCCCAAGAGAAAAAAGGGTTCACATGAACCAGGGCTGGCCAGAAGCTGGAGGATGAGCCAGATGGCAGCTACAGGGTGGAGACCTGGCTGTCCATGCAGGCACACACCTGCTGGGTTTGGCACTCATGTCAGTCACTAAGGGTCCCCTCTCTGTGCCATATTCCCACCTGACACCTGTGTCACTTCCAGGGGGCCCTCAGGGTGCCAAGAAGGCATTCCTGTAAAGCTCTACACCTGGCACACCCCAAGTGCCAGCTGTAATTATTATCATTATCAGCCACCACATCAGGACTTAATGGGGTTCCACCGCACCCTGGGCTCAGAATCTGCTGCAAGTCTCTTGAGACTTCTAGTCTAGTTCCCAGGGT
Source organism: Megascapheus bottae (assembly GCF_031878675.1). NCBI lineage: Eukaryota > Metazoa > Chordata > Mammalia > Rodentia > Geomyidae > Megascapheus > Megascapheus bottae. Next base: position 36,389,277 of record NC_143511.1, on the reverse strand, counting down.
AAAGAAGCTGCCCAGGGAAATTGAAGAGCCATTCCATCAATGAAGGTTGGGGTGATGTCCTCTATGCCTTTTGGCTCTTTAGGCAAGTATTCTGGGTTGGAAACTCAAGCTCCAGCTAAAGTCTCTAGATACAGAGAGCTGGATGTCAATGGTACATACTTGTAAATCCAGCCTCTCAGGAGGCTGAGATCTGAGAATCATGATTTGAAGCTAGCCTGCACAGGAAAGTCTGTGAGACTCTTATTTCTGATTAAACACCAAAAAGCTGAAGATTGGAGGTATTGCTTAAGTAGTAGAGTGCCAGCCTCAAGAAGAGAAACTAAGGGACAGTGCTTAGGCCCTGAACTCAAGTCCCAGTTCTGGCCTGTGCCTGTGTACACACTATATATATGTATATATATATATATGTATACATATATACAGTACATAAATAATATAATATCAGCTACAGGCTATAACTAAGCAGAAACGATAACTCTGGAGAAACAGATTTGAATCACGTGTGTGTGTGTGTGTGTGTGTGTGTGTGTGTGTGTGTGTGTGCTGGTCCTGGGGCCTAGGTGTCATCCCTGAGCTTTTGTGCTCAAGACTAGCACTGTACTATTTGAGCCTCAGCTCCACTTCTGGCTTTTTAATGGTTTATTAGAGATAAGAATATCATGGACTTTCCTGCCCAGATTGGCTTTGAATCATAATCCTCAAATCTCAGTCTCCTGAGTAGCTAGGATTACAGCACCTGGATTCACATTTGCTTATTTTATAGGTGCTTGCTAAACATCTCCTGTGTGGACAGTCGTGTGTAGACAGACTCAAGACCACCAAGGCAGTATGGTGAGAATCCTATTTAAGTAGTGATACTAGGCACAATTTAAATGTGCGTGTGTGTGTGGGGGGGATGTTGCCTAGCTTCTTATAAATGTTAGTTAGACCCTAAACATATTTTTATTTCTACTTTCCCTGTTGTATAAAGTTTCTATAATGAGCACATGCTCTTAAAAACTCCATATGTACACCCAAGAAGGAGTGATGGACAGATACATGCCAACACATGGGTAGACATTGAAAATGTTATATAAACTCAGAATAAGGACACATGCCATGTGGTTGCCTTTGTTTGAAATGTTCAGAATAGAGCACTCTATAGAGCAGGAAGTAGATTAGTGGTAGTCAAGGACTGAGTAGAAGGAGTGATGGCAAAGGGGCTGGGGTTTCTTGTTAGGAGTGGTGAATTTTCTAGAATGAGAGGCTATAGTTGCACAACATTGTGAATGTATTGAAAACCCACTGAATTACACTTAAAAAGAGCAAAGTTTGAGGGAGCTGCTAGTGACTCACACCTGCAATCCAAGCTGCTCAGGAGGCTGAGCTCTGAGAATGTCAGTTCAAAGCAGCAAATCCTTGAGGTTATGATGTCCAATTAACCAGCAAAAAGCCAGAAGTGGCACTGTGGATCAAGTGGTAGATTATCAGCCTTGAGTGAAAAAGTCAAGAGCAGAGGCCCTGAGTTCAAGCCCCAGTGTCAGCACACACATATTCAAAAGTAATGTTTAAGCCTATAATCTTAGCTACTGAGGAGGTTGAAATCTGAGGACTGTGGTTCAAAGCCAGTCCACACATAAAGTCTCCGGGAGACTCTCATCTCCAATTAACCACCAGAAAACCGAAAGTGGTGCTGTGGCTCAAGGGGTAGGGCTGTAGCTTTGAGCTGAAGAGCTCAGGGACAACACCCAGGCCCAGAGTTCAGGTCCCACGACCGGCAAAAAAGAAGAAGGAGGAGGAGGAGGAGGCGGAGGAGGAGGAGGAAGAGAAGAAGAAGAAGAAGAAGAAGAAGAAGAAGAAGAAGAAGAAGAGGAGGAGGAGGAGGAGGAGGAGGAGGAGGAGGAGGAGGAGGAGGAGGAGGAGGAGGAGGGGAATGTTGTACTATGTATGTCTCCATAAAGCTGATATTTAGAAGTCAATAGTTTTAAAATTCAGAGTAAAGAAAGTAACAGGTCATTTTTTTTTCATCATAAAGAAAGGAGAAAAATGAAAGGCTATGCTGCTCCCTCCTTCCTCCTGACTCCTCCCCACTTTGCTCTCTGGCTCTGCTCACATACTGATGCTTAGCTGTGGCAAAGATGTGTACCGATTCTGTCGAGACATACTTTCATACACACAACCTTCTATGGAGCCCTCTCTACCTGGAGGATCCTGCCTTCTTCCCCTTTTGTCCAGGTATTGCTCTCCCTTCAGTGCCTGTGAGGAATGTATAACAGGCCAGGCTGGATCAACTAAAGAGAAATGGCCAGGCTACAGAGGCCCCAGCAAGGCCACAGTTGGCAGAAAGATTCTGACACTTCCCAGCTTGCAATGCTTTGTGCCCTTAATAAATCACACTGGGCTCTCAGAAAGAATAAGCTGAAAGTGAGCTTTACTCTGGGCTGATTCTTGTTCCAGCTAATAAAACTTTGGGGATTTCCAGGCAGCCTTAAACCCTGACAAACACAGGACATATCCCCGGATTGTTGCTAGTTATACCTTGAGATTTGTCATGGCCACTGGGGCCAGGATGTGTGATTTTTGCCATAAATAGCTGGAATAAACCCAGCCACTGGGCTAAATTTGTCTTTGGTGATAGTGGCCCTTGGAATACTCTGTTCTCAAAACCCTGTCCTCTATTTTGAGGAACTGTCACCACCCAGTTCTGTGCATATAGGCAAGACAGGTGTTGTCTTCGTACTTATTCTAGGAGAGCATGGAGTCTTTCCATGGATTGCCTGGCCCTTTCTAGGGCCAACTCAGGATCCTTTACCTCTGAGAACATCAATGCAGGAGTTCTCTAAATAATGGGTGCTCTGTGACCCTCACTTGGTAACAGAGCTGTGAACTTTCCAGCCTTCTTTGCCCCCATGTGCAGCTTGGGTAGGTCAGGTCCAAGAAAAACAGGTATAGTGGCTCATATATATAATCCCACATACTTGAGAAGCAGAGATTGGGAGAATCATGATTCAAAGTCAATCTGGGCAGATTGACCAATAGCCAGATGTGTTCATACACCACTGTTATCACAGCTACCTGGACAACATAAACAGTAAGATCACAGTACAGGCTTTCCTGGAAAAACACAAGGCCTTATTTGAAAAAAAATAATAACTAGAGAAAAAAACAGAGGGCCGGGAGTTTGGCCTAGTGGTAGAGTGCTTGCCTAGCATGCATGAAGACCCAGGTTCGATTCCTTGGTACCACATACATAGAAAAAAGCCGGAAGTGGTGCTGAGGCTCAAGTGGTAGAGCTCTAGCCTTGAGAAAGTCCAAGGACAGTGCTCAGGCCCTGAGCTCAAGCCCAGGACTGGCAAAAAAAAAAAAAAGAGAAAAAAACAGAGTGTCTATCTAGCAAGTTCAAGGATCTGAGTTCAGTACCACCATAAGTCAATAGGAAAAGAAACACAACTAAGGCCTTGATGGTGAGACTTGAGTTTGGTCTTCTTCAGGGTAGATGGACATCCACCTAGCTCATAGAGCCACCCTAAAATCTGGGGCTCCAGAAACTCTCTCCCCTCAAGCATTCATGACAGGTTCATGGCATGACAGCACTCCTAGGAAATGCAGGGAACCTATACAAACTGTGCCCCAAGAATTTGGAAGAGGGTTTGCTCTGTTGTGCATACAAGCATTCATGTGGCAGGTAAGCATCTCCTACTGAACATTTATGGTACTCTTTTAGCACCTGAAGCCTCCCCGGGGACGAGGCCTTGGACATGGGTTAGAATCATTTCAAAGCTTTTAACTCCCTGAGGTCCAGCCTACCTTGACACCACAGCAGGACGTTCATGTAAGGAGGGGCCATCTCAAGCCCAGCTAAACCATTCTAGAAGTATTGCTTTACCCTGTATCACCTCACTCACTTTCCCCCAAACTCTCATCCTGTTGGGGAGAGAGACAGAGGACTGAAAGATGATCTAACTGGGACCTGCCCCCATCTATCATTCATTGCTCTCTGCTGCCCATATGTAGGAGCTGTGGCTTTGATAGTCTCCCAGTTCCTAATTTGTCCCCTGTGCTGTCCTTTGTCCTATCTCCATCCTTCCTCACAAGGACTTCCTGTGGTCCCCTGGCCACTTTCATCATGGTTCTGGTCTCAGTTCACCTCATCTATCTGCTGTCTCCATTCATCTGCTGTCTCCCTCAAGGTATGGCTCTGGAGACATTCAGAGATGGAGCATAACTGTCCTGGACTTAGCATCGGACAGTCAATCTGAGCTCCTTTGAGGAAGACCTACCCCAGGTAGCACTTGCAGGCTGGGTTTCTGAATGTCAAGGTCAGGCCAGCCTCCTAAATGGTGGTCTCAGTGGGCCCTGATGTAAGCAGGGACAGTAGAGTTGGCCCTCCCCTCCATAACCTTTGCTAAGCCTCTCTGTGTGCTGAGACTGTGAGACAGAACCATTGTACCAGTCTCGTAAATGAACAGGCTGAAAACACTGTCTAGGAACTTTGTCTATGTGGGAAAGATGTGCCCACTGCTTCTCACTCAGCTCAGAGTGAGCACTGGGACACTGGGACAACCTGGTTTGGAGAAAACTTGTCTCACAGAACGTCAGGCCATCAAGGCTTGCTGTGGAGTGGAGTTACCATCTCTACTGTGTGTCCTGGAGCACTTGAGAAGTCTCAGGGCTCCTCCTCCATGTTCTCACCTGCCCATTATTAGCCTTTGAGATGTTTATTGTGCGCATCAAAGGCAGATGCTGGGTCATGACCCTGAGTCATGTGCCTCTTTTTTTCTTTTCTTTCTTTCTTTCTTTCTTTCTTTCTTTCTTTCTTTCCTTCTTTCTTTCTGCAACTGGGGCTTACATCAAGAGGCTAGGCTCTATCTTTCCACTTATGGCTTTTTGGCAGTTAATTGGAGGTAAGAGTTTTATGGATTTTCCTACTCAGTCTACCTTCAAATAGTGATCCTCGGATCACAGGCCCCTGAGTAGCTAGAGTTACAGCAGTGAGTCAACCAGGCTTGGCTTTGCAAAGCATCGGTACACAGTGTGGTTCATAGAGATCCAGGAGAGCCAGTAAAGCAACAGGCAAAGTTTTTTCTCCCCATCTTAGGACCATGGAGGTAGAGGGTCAGAGGTGACCAGGGACTTGGATAAGGGCATACCAGGAGTCCCATCAGTGGCCTATTTCCAAATTTTGTTTTAGGGACTGGCAGGCTCCATTATCTGGAATTCCAGGCCTGCTCATTAGGACAACCTAAGACTCTTTGTAAAGGGGGCACTCACTTTGTTCAGTAGCCCCCCCCCCCAGCTACCGAGAGCCATTTCTAGCATTTGGAGTGAGCTTTCTGTCACTGAACTATGTAAAGCAGGGCTGTGTGAGCTGCGTATTCAGGCACCAGTGGCTCACACCTGATATCCTAACTGCTCAGGAGACTGAGACCTGAGAATCATGTTCTCAAAGTCCATGAGACTCTTTTCTCCAATTAATCAGCAAAAAGTCAGAAGTGGAGCTGCGGCTCCAGTGATAATGTGCCAGCCTTGAGCCCATAAGCTACGCAAGATTGCTAAGCCTTGAATTCAAGTTCCAAAAGGAAGGAAAGAAGGAAAGAGGATGGAAGGATGGAAGGATGAAAGGAAAGAAGGAAGAGAGGAAGGGAAGAAGGAAGGAAGGAAGGAAGAGGATGGAAGGAAGGAAAGAAGGAAGGAAGGAAGGAAGGAAGGAAGGAAAGAGGAAGCAAAGAAGGAAGGAAGGAAGGAAGGAAAGAGGAAGCAAAGAAGGAAGGAAGAAAGGAAGGAAGGAGCCCTCCCCTCACAGGGGTTCAGAAGGCATACAGCACTACATCAGACATAGGCTCTCGCCTGCACTCCAGCCTGATTATTGCCCCTGACACATGAGTGCAACTGTACTCATAACTATGAGTGTGGGCAACAGCTTTGGGGATTGATGAGAATAGCTAGCCATCTTCTCTATCACTAGGCAAGGCCAATACTGAGTGTACTATGATGGCCTGTTGGAAGGAAGTCAGATTGCCATGGGATAGCCCTGAAACATACTTGGCTACGTTCTGACATGGTTTCTTATTGAATGGGTCCTGGATATTCTGCTGTCACTAAGTATGTAATGCGCAAGGAGGCTTTATCCCCCCCTCATCACTTTTATGTGGAAACCCCTAAGAGATACAGCCCAGATTGCTATCTCCAGGGCCAATCATACTTGTAGAGCCAGCACCTGCGATCTGCTTCCTGCTTGTGTAGGCTCTGTACTCACACCTGTCTAGCAAGGTAGATGTGGGGTTAGATAATATAAATTAATAGGCATGTGCCAAATGCCTCACCCAGTGCTAAGCACTATATTTAGCTTCCACATTTCTGGAGAAGTCCAGATGTGAGATGTTTGCCAATTTCTATAGTGTAAATGCTCCCAGAATGCCTGAGTTGAGGCTACAGTGGGACATCACTGAATTCAGGGCAGGGAAGAGATTTGAATATCAACCTTCACAAGTCATTTCCTGCTGGTGCCAGCACCCACTGCCAGCTCCCAACAGAGCCCAGGAAGTCTTGCTGTTCTGGGTAGCAGTTGGACTGGCACATGGTTCCCTCTAATTGTGAAGGCTTAGTATCTTCTCCGGTTTTGATGTCACATGAGTTGTTTTGTGCCAAAGCCTCTGGGCCAACAGCCGATGGGCATTCCTTCATCTTTGAACAGTGTATCTGAAAGGGTGCCACACTTGGGGGTGGAGACTGGAATGAGAACACTGCATCTCCCTTGTGTTCTGTTTTCCTCTTCTGAGTCCAATGATGTGTGTCACAGTCACAGGGTCATGGAAGATTAAGTGAGGGTAAGATATTAATTCAAGGCAGTGCTCTAGGAATCAGTAGTCATGGTCACAGTCGGTGTCCCCTGCAGTATGGTTCAGTGATGCCAACAAGAGGAACTTGCTCTGGGAATTGAAGAGCAAAAGGCACAAAGAAATCGCCAAAGGCGCCTCAGAAGAGGTGGCATTCTGCGAGACTGGAGGAAGAACACTTTGGATCAAGGGGCTTCTGGAAGCTTCTCTCCATATCCCCATACAAGGCATCGCAGCACAGCCTACCTGTGACTGTAGTTAGCACGGTTTGAGTTCCTGAGGGTACTGAGGGTTTGAGTTCCTGGACTGCTCCGTAACCTTGTCCCTCCTGTACTAGGGCAGTTTCCATGACCTGGCGTTTTGGCTAGTCACCAGGAGGCCAAGAGCCACTGCCATCTCTCGGGGGACGGGGGCGGGAAAGAGGGTCCTCTGGCTGACAGCCCTGAGGAGCGGTCCAAAGATCTTCAGAGCCAGATGCCTGCCTAGAACCAGTAAGCCGCCAGCTGGGCTATGGGAACCCTCCTGCAGGTGGCTCAGCGCGTCCGCAGCCAGGTGGGCGTGCCAGGCCCCGCCCCGCGCGCCGGCCTCGGGGGCGGAATTAACGGAGACCCCGCCCTCCTCGCGCGCCGGGTCGGAGCGGGTGCGGGAGCGGAGGCGCGCGGAGCCGACTGGAGCACGCGGGAGCGCGGCCCCGCAGCCGCCCGGCCCGAGGGAGCAGCACGCAGGAGCTGAGCAGCGCGGAGACCCCCGCCTTAGGGTGGACCCCGCCCCGGCGCAGACGCGACTCCCCCCTCCACCCCAAGCGCGGACCCCAGCCCTGGAGCGCGGCCTCGCCCGCTTCGCTGGCCCCAGCCACCCGGCCGCGGGCATGGACGGCGCCCGCTTGTCCTGTGAGTGCCGAGCCCTCCCACCCGCCGCCTTTGTGTGCGCGCTGCGCCGCCGCAGCCCCTTCCCCGCGCGCCCCTCCCGAGCCCCGGGCCCGTGTCCTTTGTGGAGCCGCAGCCTGGCCGGTAGTTCCCCTCACCCTCAGGCCTCCGGGTCCTCCCTGCAGCCTCCTCTGGGACGGACCAGCGAGCTCCCTCCTGGGCCGGGTTGGGCTGGGCGCGGGTCCCCTTTCTCCGGCCTTCGGATCCCTCCGGTATCCCCTCCTGGCCCTAGGGGACACCCGGCCAATCTTCCCTCCTAGCCTAGAGACAGCCCCAGGCAGGCCCTCTCCACAGCCCGGAGTAGGGCACGGGCATCTTCCAGTCTGAGGCGCCCAACCCTATCTGCAGCCCCCCCTCAGGGACAGCCAGCCAGGCCCCCGCCGCGTCCTGGGCTGGGCAGGGCGCGTGCCCCGGGGAGGCGCTGTCTCATCCCGAGGCCCTGGCAGGTGCGGCGGGGCTATCGCTCACGAGAGCCTCTGTGTCCTTGACCCGCAGAGATGGACGGCGATGGCGGCCGCCGAGACGCCCCCGGCAAGCTGATGGAAGCCGGGCGCGGCGCGGGGCCCACGGGCATGGCGGAGCCGAGGGTGAGGGCGGCGCGGCTCGGGCCCCAGCGCTTCCTGCGGCGCAGCGTGGTGGAGTCGGATCAGGAGGAGCCACCGGGCCTGGAGGCAGCTGAGACGCCGAGCGCACAGCCCCCGCAGCCCCTGCAGCGTCGGGTGCTCCTGCTTTGCAAGACACGCCGCCTCATCGCCGAGCGCGCCCGTGGGCGCCCGGCCGCCGCTCCCGCGCCTGCCGCGCCCGCAGCGCCGCCGGGCGCCCCGGGGCCCCCCTCGGACCCAGGCCCAGATCTCGCAAGTGCGCAGGAGCCCAGACCTGATTCCGCTGCAGCCACAGCCACAGCCGCGCCGGCCCCCGACGGTGGCCCACGGGAGGAGGCGGCGGCGGCGGTGGCAGCAGCAGCGGTAGCGACAGCAGCGGCTGTAACCACGACCCAGGAGGACGCTGGAGCCGCCGCCGAGGTGAAGCCAGAGCCTGGGCGTGCACGCAAGGATGAGCCGGAGGAGGAGGAGGATGATGAGGATGATCTCAAGGCCGTGGCCACCTCTCTGGATGGTCGCTTCCTTAAATTCGACATCGAACTGGGCCGGGGCTCCTTCAAGACTGTCTACAAGGGGCTGGACACGGAGACCTGGGTGGAAGTGGCCTGGTGTGAACTGCAGGTGAGGGTGCGGCCCACAGGTGGGCTTGTCAAAGAGTGTGTCCTTGGTTGCGTCCTTGTTTCTGCAGTGGGCTTTAGAGATGATGGGGGAGGGAGGTGCTGAGTGTTTCACCCTTTGAGTGGGTGGCCTGCAGGATGCAGGTGTGTGGATGGCCTGCGGGTTTTCCAGCCTGCTGGGTGTTAGAGGTCAAGGCTGGGTGTAAGAGTGCTTTACCTGAGTATCTGTGGTGTGCGGGCTCCGGAGAGGAGGCCTTTTGAGACCCTATCAGCTCTGCTCCTTGAGCCATCCTAGCGTACAGCCAGTAGAGACTCTAGATCTTGTGGGGGCTTCCAGGTTTGTGTCCAGGCCCCTTAAAATGGTTGGAAACTCCCAACTGCCCTTAAGTTAGCTCCTTCCTGTGTCCTGTGAGGTGTGAGGCTGTGGATGCCTGAAAGGGCTTCCTCTGTCTCAGGGGACTGTAACTCAGGGGTGGTGTCTGGAGGGATCCTACTGGACAAGACCTTGAGCCCTCTCTGTAACATCTTAGTGCTCTTGAAGACCCATTTGTTCAGAAATTGGATGTGTGAGAAGTCTTAAAGCTATGCAGTAGGTCTTTTTCTTCCTTTTCTCTTTCTTTCTTAATTTCTTTCTTTTTTTCTTTCTGTCTCCTTTCTATCTTTCTTTCTTTTTGTGTTTTGGATGCAAAGGTTCTGGCATGCATTTTTCATAACCTTGCCCTCACGTTAGCTGTGTCAGCCCTGGCCTTGGAAGATTATATAAACGGCAACCGTAGCTGTCCTGGGCCAGCTTTGGAAGAGGAGACATCTCCTGTCACAGGGGGTGTTTACAGGCCCTCCCTCACTGGAAGGGGGGGTGGGCAGCTGTCAGGCAAGGCGTGCTGGGAGTGCTGGCTAGGGCTGTAAGCCTATCCCTCTGGCCTGTAAAGTTAGCTGGCCTTCCAGGGCTGACGCAGGCAGAGTAGGGGCAAATTGGGTGCCAGGGCCACCAGCTACACTGCAGGATGGCTGCGTTTTGGCTTGGAAATGAGATCCAGGTGGTGTGTCCTCCAGCCCCTGAAGGGTGACCCGCAAGTGTGTGCAAGCTGGGCTAATTTGATGGGTGTCAACTGTTATCAGCTCTTCTTTCAAGACAAAGAACTGCATAGGTCTTGCTTTCCTACAGCCCCCTGGTTAGAATTGTGGCTTTTCATGATAGAGACAACAGAGTCTTTCAGTGGGGGCTGAGGTATTCCTTTTTCCCACATCCCCACATGAGAAACTCTCTTTCCTCTGGTTCCACAAGTCATAGGCCTTGCAGAGGTGGCCTTGATGATGCAGAATGGGGGTGGGAGGTGGGGCGGTTTGTGCGGTTGAGAATCCCAGGGCTTGCAAGTGTCCCTGCTACATGAGAAGGCAGAGAGGGGAGAGGATATGGAGTGGAGAAGATGATTCTTGTTTCTGGGGAATGGCACGAGCCTTGGCTCTTCACTTTCCTGCTCTTGCCAGATGACCGGTGTGGCTTTCTTAGCACCCGCTGGCACTGCCACTGTGGAATGTCACCAAGGGTTGAGGACGAAGGGTGCTGCAGCAGACTGGGTGTGAGCCTGCTGATTTGCTGAAGCATGCAAGCGCATAGGATTCTGAGCTTGTGAATTCCCCTTCCCTTTAAGGAAAGGCTAGCTGCTCAGTCTCTGGTCTGCCCTCTGCTGTGGGCAGGGAATCAGGGGGGTGGAGGGGGCCTGGCCTCTATCCAGGGTCTTTGGCTCCTTGGTTCAGGTAGGAGTGGGAAAGCTGGGGGTGGCTTCTGGACTATAGTGCTACACCTTGCTTAGGGGTTACTGAGAGCCCCCCAGCAGGAAGAGGCACTGCCCATGTTTGCCTCAAGCCCATATGCTTGTAAGATCACCTCCCTCTATATAAGCCACTCTGGGAGAGTTACATATGACTGTGGGTATAGATTAGCTTAGAAGAACTCTTCTGATGGAGAATCTGCTGTGAACAAGGCCTGTGCTCGTCATCACCAACCATGAGGACTAGTGTCATCTGCCCTTGTCACCAGTCAGGAGATGGTGGGGGTGGGCATTGAGGGAACAGGAGGGAGGACACTGATCTGGCATGGAGAGCAAGGCCCAGGCTGACTGCAGAGCCCAGGAGAGGCCCACCAAGGGATCCTGTGAAGGGTGATAGATGAGTGGTCCTTTATCATGTGTGGGTGTTGGCTTTGTGCCTAGGGAGAGTCCTTCTTAGTCTACAGTGTGAAGATGTGTATCCTGCACTTCGGTTCATGCATTTCCCACCATTGACATTCTGGAACTTGGAGTTTACATGGTGGACAGAGGGTCTGTGATAGTGTTGCCAGGAAATTTGGTGCAACCACTCCTGGCCTTTGCCTACCTAGTCCTTAAACCCAGGGAGCTTGTGCCTATTGTATATGGTGCCTTCACAGGCTGGGGTTTCTCACTGGCTCTTCTTAGGGCCCCCTGCGGAGAAGTGGAGACTCCCCAGTCCGGTAGTGAATGATTTCGAGGACATCTGATTTTCCTCCGTGGCTTAGTGCTGAAAGAGCTTTGTGGGGAGAACAGTATGCACTCCCCTCATGTCTAAGGATAGCGGTGTGTCTAACCTTCTGAATTTTCCAGATGCCCAAAGAAATTTGAAAATTGAACTTTTTTTTTTTTGAGAGAATGAGACTGTTTGAAAGTGTTCTTGTCATTTATCATTTTTGCCAGTACTGGGGCTTGAACTCAGGGCCTGGGTACTGTCCTTAAGTATCTTTTGCTTAATGTTAGTGTTCTACCACTTGAGCCATAGCACCACTTCCAGCTTTTTGTGTTTTATGTAGTACTGAGGAATCTAACTCAGGGTTTCATGCATGTTGGGCAAGCACTGTACCACTGAACCACATTCCCAGCCTTGTCATTTATTTATCTATTTATTTATTTATATATTTTTTGCCAGTCCTGGGGCTTGAACCCAGGGCCTGGGCACTGCCCTTGAGCTTTTCGTTTTGCTTGAGGCTAATGTTTTACCTCTTGAGCCATAGTGCTACTTCTGGTTTTTTTTCTGTATATATGGTATGAAGAAATTGAAGCCAGGGCTTGGTGTATACTAGGCAAGTACTCTACCACTAGGCTACACTCTCAGGCCTATCATTTATTTTATTTTTTATTTTTTTGTTTTTGTTTTTGTTTTTGTGGGTCATGGGGCTTGAACTCGGCCTGGGCACTCCCTGAACTCTTCAGCTCAAGACTACCACCCTACCCTTTAGCCAAGCCCCACTTCCCATTTTCTAAAAGTTAATTGAAGATAAAAGTCTCAGGTCCTTTTGTGCCTGGGCTAGCTTTGAACCTTGATCCTTAGATTCAGCCTCCTGAGTAGCTAGGATTACAGGCGTGAGCCACCGCACTTGGCCATCATTTATTTTTGAATGAAGTTTTCTTTTTTTTTCTTTCTTTCTTTCTTTTTTTTTTTTTTGTGCCAGTCCTGGGGCTTGAACTCAGGACTTGTAGACTGTCTCTGAGTTCTGAGTTTTTGTTCAAGGTCAGCATTCTACCATTTGAGCCACAGTTGCATTTCACACCCTCCCTCACTTCCCCAAATACTTAATTGGAGATAAAAGTCTCACAGACTCTCATCAGTCCAGGTTGATTTTGAACTGTGATTCTCAGATCTCAGTAGTTAGGATTACAGGTGTGAGTCACTGGATTCTGGCTTAAATGAACTTTTATTTTCAGTGCCAGAGCATCTTATAATAACAATGAAGAAAGTAAAATGCCCCCAGAAATCCCACCTATCTTCATTCTCTTTCATCCCACATTTTCTTGGTTGGTTTTGGCCAGCTGTGATTTTTGCATAGACCCTGTCCTGTCAGAGAATATAAGTAGCATAGGGTTCTCTGTTGAGTCTAACAGTGAGTCCTTGCCCCACGTCTGCCACAGCGAGTCTTAATACTCCTCTGGGGGACCGTTTTTAGTCAGCAAGCCTCCTCTGGGATTGAAGTCTTTGAGACTTACCTGGCGTGGTTTGGCCACATAGTACTTGATGGGGGTAAGTTGACTAGTGTGGTTGTATGGCTGCCCTTTGCTCATGTACTTACTGACAGCACAGTTGTGTCCCTTCTTTCTTTTGGTATTGAGTTTTTGTGTTTTCCTTGCTGTCTGTGGCTACCTGGATGGCTGGGCTAACCCTGTCTCAGGTAACTCACAGCTCTCTTTTATTTGTTGGCCATATGTCCCCAAGAAAACGCAGCCAAGACAGAGTAAGCTTTTGTCCAAGACCCTGTTGGAGATAGCCTATAACCTTTTCTTACCCTGTCTGTCTTGCTTTGTCTCCCTTGGGAACCTAGAAATTGGGTGCCTTATACCTACACTGGTACCAATTCCCTCCTCATCATTATCCTGCTTCAAGAGAGAACAGGGTCACAGGCCCTTCATGCTACTGCTCCAGAGGAGGCCACTGTTGCAAGGCAAGAACCTAGGTTTCTAAGATGATTACTAGGGGGATGTTTTATTGCTTGGTAGAAACATGCAGTCCTTAGCTCTCAGCTCAGAGTACTTGCTGGGCCCCAGCAGAGTGGTTCGAGTCTTAAACAGGATGGAACAGAGGCTGTTAGTCCTATTTCCTCGGAGCCCAGCTGAGAGAGGGATGTAGGTCCTCAGGACTACCCAGACATTAAGGTGAGTCCTGCTTGTACACTGTGTTGAGGTGATAGCTGGCTCAAAGAGTTGCGGTTCCTGATGTACGTATCAGCTAGACATTCCAATATTAGGGATGTCTGTGTCTAGTGCCTGGAGTGTGGAATGCCTAGTGACTCGCTCTGTGTGCCTGTGCCTTTGCTGTCTTCAGGGGACATCCCAAGTGTCCCACAGTCTGTCCTATGACTGTGGTGGTCCCTGCCATGCCTCTGTGTGTATTTATACCATCTCTGTAGGGAGGCTGGACATATGCCAGAGGCCCACGGCTTGTGGCCTCGGGAGCCGGAATGCTGTGGTACAGGGACCCAGGCCAATGCCTTGTCTGCTATTGTCTCTGTCACTGATGGTGTAGGGATGGGAGGGGATGAGCTGCCATCTTGAGTACAGAGGAGGTAGTAGTGCCTGTTTGCAGGGCACCCTGAGAAGGTTCAACCTGATTTGTCACCTCCTCCACATCTTCCTCCTTTTTTTAATCTACTAAGTGCCTAATATTGGAAGAGCTGCAGTTTGAAATTAGTACAATGGCAATGCTGAGTTTGTGTTCTTGAGATGTCACTGTTCAGTCAGTTTTGATTGGGTTGGAGAGAAAGATTGGTAGGTACTATTTGGTCAATGCTTGTGGAAATGGCTGTACCTCCAGGTACAGAAGTGCAGGCACCTGGCATTCAGGGCGTGCACTTGCTCCTAAGTGCTATCATGAGGTGTGTGTGGTCAGCGAAGTGGTCAGTGATGATTAGAAGCAGCCTAGGCTGTGACTGCCATCTTGAAGGTTCAGAGAAGTCAGGCTCTGGAGTTTGTTCCCTGGGGGAATTAAGTACTCTTGCAACTGAACATGGGTAGCAGTGGGGTGGGGGTGGGGGGATCAGGAGGAACTTGGAAACCCTGGCCTTTGGAGATGCCTGGCTGAGCCTGATGCAGGACCAAGTTTCTAATCTGTCTATCTGACACCCAAGCCAGGCCCCAGGACTGTGTCACGTGTGGGATTAAAGTGGCTCTTGGGCTTCTTTGCTGCCACTCCTGATCTGGTATTTTCTCAGCCTTGTGACCAGGCAGGAGAGGCAGCAGGAGGTGCCTCCTATAGCACTAGCCCCAGAACATTCTGTCTGTTTCTGCTTTCTATCTGTTTTGCCCTACCAGACACCCTAAGAACTTGTGCCCTTGATTTTTTTCTTGTGTTGAATATGGACATAGTGGCCAGGCAATAAAACTGAGACCCAGGTGACATGGAGGTGATCACAGGGATGCTAGACAGACCAGGTAGACTTGGGCTACATTCTAGTTCTCAGAGGGAGACTGGTACATGCCATCTTCACAGAACAGGATGGGACTGTCTGGGATGTGAGGATCTTAGCTAAGTGATGGCAGAGCTATCAGCATTAGGCTTCTGGCAGCAAGACAGCCTAGTCTGGCTTCTGGGCACTCGGCCACCTGGAATTGGCCACCTAGAATTGGGTAGGCCCTGAAATTCTTGTTCCCTAATCTACTTCATGGCTTCATGACTTCTTTAACTTTGGGGACTTCCAAGAGGGTAGGGCAGGGATAAACTGCCAGCCTGAAGATAACATAAGGGAAGGGGGGAAGAAGCTGATGTTCCAGAAAGTTCTAGAGGCCAGGCCCTAAGTCCCAGGCTCAGCAGTGCAAGCTGTGTTGTTTGACCCAGTGAGCATTTGTTGAGCCTGTAGCTAAGTTCAGGCTTGTGGACATAGCAGTGAATAGGACAGTCCTGGACCCCAGGAGAAGGAAAGAAAGAGACAGGTCAGTGGGCCCAGGGGATGCCATTAGGGGACAGAGCTAGGACAGGTCCTTAGAGGAAAGCCTGCAGCAGGAGGAGCGAGCCATTTCCACTCTGACAGCCATGTGGGAAGCCCTAAGATAGGGGCACTTGCAATGTGGAGGGGGCTCCCTGGAGCCATCATGAGGGGTTTTGAGCAGAGGCTGGTGAGGGCAGCCTGAGGCCTGACAAAGTTCCTCCGGCTGCCTTGGGGATAGTTGGCAGATGAAGATAGCACAAGGAGGCCACCAGGAGACACTGCCACCATCTAGGAAAGAAAGGAAAGGACCCTGCCTAGGCAGTGGGGGTTATTGGATTTGAAGAGAATGCCAGGTTTACAGCAGGTTGTTTTTGAAGGTGGAAAAGGTAGGAGTGATCACATGATAGGTTCTGGGCTAGCAGGAGGCAGAGATTGTGCCATAGGTGCAGCTTTGACTTGGCATCTTATAGAAGCCACGGTGGTTGTTGAAGAGTGCTCTTCCAGGCAGAACTTGTCTTCTGGGGTTGAAGGGCATCTCAGGAACAGACAGGTGGATTGTGAGCCCAGGGAAGGCTGGGCCTGGTCAGACCTGGGCAACTGCCCTAAGACTAGGAGGGAGTTCATTATGCCAAAGGTACTTCAAAGTGTGATTCACACAGGTAATGAGGCAGACCGATTCCAAGTTTTATGAACAAAGTAAGAAAAAGGAAGTGTATTCTCTGGTGAGAGGATTGCTGCATCTCTCTTTGGAATTTGTCTTTCTTCTTGCCCTCTGAGTCCTACAGCCAGGTGATCATGGCACATCCACAGTCTGGGCAGGCTGGTCTGTAGTATAGGGGTGTCTGGAGCTTGTCCTGATCTGGCTACTTGCCTTCCAGAAGGCTCTGACTTCCTCTCAGCTCTTCTTGACCTGTGGATGTCCCTTGGGCCTTGTGGGTTGGGCCTGGCCTCAGGTATTGGCTGGAAGAGGCCCAAGGTAACTGCATGGGGCTCCAGGTTACTGCTTTAATGGAGGAGAACTTGACCCAAGCCAGCAACGTTTTACTTGTGTGTCTGGTCTCCTTTGCGGTCTGTCCAGGTTGAGTGGCTTTGGTGGGACCGTAGTGTTTACCAGAAGTGATAGGAAGTGGGACTCAGGATTTTTTTCAGCCAGGTAGCCACCCTCACTAAAGATTCTGTCCACGCTTGGCCTGGGCACACAAACCCTGGGACTGGGAGGAAGGCTTGCTGTGCCTTAAGAAGGCACCTGGGGCAGGAGTTTGGCCTACTGGTAGAGTGCTTACTTAGTATGCACAAAGACCCAGATTTGATTCCTCTGTACCACATACATAGAAAAAGCCGGAAATGGTGCTATAGCTCACGGATAGAGTGTAGCTTTGAGAAAGCCCGGCGCTCAGGCCCTGAGTTCAAGGCCTGGGACTGGTTAAAGAAAAGGGAATAAGGGGCCAGGAGTTTGGCCTAGTGGTAGAGTGCTTGCCTAGCATGCTCAAAGACCCGGGTTCGATTCCTCGGTACCACATACATAGCAAAAAGCCGGAAGTGGTGCTGAGGCTCAAGTGGTAGAGTGCTAGCCTTGAGAAAGTCCAAGGACAGTGGCTCAAGCCCTGAGCCCAAGCCCAGGACTGGCAAAAACAAAAAAGAAAAGGGAATAAAATAAGGTACCTGACTTTGGAGACTTGAACTCTGGGCCAAGGCACTGTCCCTGAGGTCTTCAGCTTAAGGCTACCACCCTACCCCTTGAGCTATAGCCCTACTTCCCATTTTCTAGTGATTAATTACAGATAAGCGTCTCATGTTCTTTAGTGCCCTGGCTGGCTTTGAATCGTGATCCTCAGATCTCAACCTCCTGAGCAGCTAGGATTACAGGCATGAGCCATCGAGCCCAGCTTTGGTTTACCCAGCTTTAGTTTACTCTTTAGTGAAATGGGGAAGGTGCTCACTGGCCTGTCAGCAGAGCACACAGTCACTGGCAAACCAAGCTCTTCTTACCTGCAGCATAAACATCTGTCAGCAGCAGAGAGTCTGCTGTGCCTGGCAGGGATGGCTGCTGAACCATGTGTTTGGTGAGACACCTGGCTCCTTGGGTAGCACACCTGGGTTGCTGTGGCCTGATCACCTCACTGGAGTTGCAGATAGGAAAAAGGTGTGAAAGGCTGTATCAATGGAACAGAATGGAGTCTAGAAAAAGCCCCCCACAAGGTCAGTTGATAAAGGATCAGAGGTATTTCAGTGGAGCAGTTTTTTCCACAAATGGTGCTGGCACAACTGGACATTCCCATTATAGTAAAACAAATCTAGGTGTGACTTGATGGTAGAACACTTTCCTAACATGTGTGAGACTTACGGTTTCATCCCTAGTACTACAACACACATACCACCACCCCCACTACCACCCCCACCAATAGTAGTATAAAGTCTGGAGACAGACCTTGTACTATTCATAAAATTAATTTGAAGTGGATTACAGATTAGACCTAAATGTGAAATTCAAAACTATAAAATACTTACAAGAAAACTTGGAGTCTGTCCTCGGGTTTTAGATGCAATAATACCTCAGGGTACAACCCATGAAAGAAATACTTAATAAGCTGAACCTCATTAAAAGCTTGTCTGTGAAAGCCATTGTCAAAAAGATTGAGAAGACAAGGCATAGAATGGAAGAAAGTATTCGCAAAACATGTCTGATTCTTATCCAGAATATACAAAGAACTTTTGAAACAACAGTAAGAAAAGCAACCAGATTTTTTTTTTAAAAGTAGGTCAATGATGTAAACAGATACCTCATCAAAGACAATATCCAGATGGCAAATAAGCATATGAAAAGATACTTAACCTCGAGTTGCCAGGGAAATGCAAATTAAAACCACAGTACATACCACTAGACACCTGCTGGCATGGTCAGCATCAGACACTGATACCACCAAATCCAAATGCTGGTGAGAACCCACAGCTACATCAGCTTCCTCCTGACCTGTGGTGGAAATGTAAACTGGCACAGCCCTCCCAGTAAGGAAAGACTGGAGGTTTCCTACCATATAAACCATGTTCTTATGGCACAGCTCAGCAATCTTACTCTTTACTATTAGCCCAAACATGAAACATTGCAAACATGCTCCCACAGAGACCTGTGGATGGTTAGGAGAGCTTTATTTATAATTGTCACAACTTGGAAGCTATCTAGTGGATAAACTGGCCCATCCAGACTTTGAAGTGTTGTTGACAACTGGAAAGCAAGGAACCATGAAAAGATATAGGACCAGATGACAAAAACTCACCTGGAAAACACCATTGCTGTGACTGTCTCTATGCCAGTCCAAATCATGGAGATAAAACCAACCTACCAAACAAGTAAATACTGAAGAGGCAGAGAGCTGACTAGGCAGGGTGAGCAGAGAGGAGTTTGCAGGTAGTAAAACTGTTCTTATGAAGTTATAGTGGTAGCTGTGTGCTATCATTTGTCTCAACCCACAGAATGCTACAGTAAACCTTAAACAATGAGCTTTAGTGAATAATACGTGGCTTTGGCTCATTGATTGTAATAAATGTAGCACATTAAGGCAACACCTTAGCAGTAGAAGCAATTGTGTATGGGGGATGAAGAGAACTCTGTTCTGCCTGCCTGCTAAGTAAACTTACAAATTTTTCTACAAAGCAGTGAGTTAATTAAAAAAAAGTCAAGCCAGGAGTTTGGTTTGTGGTAGAGTGCTTGCCTAGCATGCATGAATACCTGGGTTCGATTCCTCGGTACCACATACATAGAAAAAAGCCAGAAGTGGTGCTATGGCTCAAGTGGTAGAGCTCTAGCCTTGAGAAAGCCTGAGGACAGTGTTCAGGCCCTGAGTTAAAGCTTCAGGACTAGCAAAAAAAAAAAAAACAACCCCAAAATCATAGCCACACAAATGAAATGAAAAACAAATAACTACCTACAATCCAAGTAAATATAATATATATATTTTTAAGCCAGAGCGTAACAGCTATCTAAGGCCTTTTTGCCAGGTACTTCTGGTTCATGTTTGGAATCTTAGCTATTTAGAAGGCTGAGATCTGAGGATCACAGTTCAAAGCCAGACTGAGCAGGAAAGTCCATGTGACTCTTATCTCCAGTTAACCATCAAAAAGCTGGAAGTGGAGTTGTAGCTTAAGTGATAGAGTGCCAGCCATTAGCGGGAAAACTAAAGGACAGCACCCAGACTCCAAGTTCAAGCCCTGGTACTGGCCCAAATGATCAGTAATAATATCTTTTTATTTGTTTCGTGTTTTGAAAGCTATTAGGCTGGGATTCTAGGTTGACTCCTAGGCTTTGGATTGTTATCTTGGTTCAGGGATGCTTTTTTAGAGATGCCAGCTCATTCCTGTTCTGGGGGAGGTGGGCAGGGCTAGGCAGAACTTCCAGGACACAGCAAGGGACTCCTGGGTTAGGGGCTTCCTGAGTACATGCTCCTGGGCGCCCCCACTGTGTGGTATCCGTTCATGCATGGAAGTGTCAGGCCCACCTTTCCTAGCCCCTGTCTCCAATGGGCTGTGGTCCTCACCTAGCATTCAGTGGTGAGGTCTATTCAAGGAGGCTCCAGAAATTGAAGAAATTGTAAGCATGAACATGAACACTCCATTACAAGGTGCAGGGCACCATCAGCAGGGAGAGAGAACGTTGGCTCACTGCCTCCGGTCCTGATGGGTTTGCCCAGGGCCACTTATGTGCATAGCCTCCAGAGCAGAGAGATCCCAACCCACACCCTATACCTGCAGGACAACATCTAGAAACTTGGGGCAGGAAGGGAAGGGGTCGATTAGGATACTTTCTTGGGTGCTGAGACCTTCACGTATGTCAGATCTCTCCTTTCAGAAGAAAAAGGAGGCTTAGAGGGGTGGCGCCTATCCAAGGCTACTCAGAGAAGTAGTGGCAGATGACACATCCCATGGCCTCTTCTCATTGAATGTTAGGTGCCACATGGATTGAAGGGGTGGCTGCAGTAGGGGGCTGGTCACTAGATAGATTTAGAACTTGCGGGGTTGGCAGGCCTAACTTTGAAGACACCCGGTGTATGGTTAAGCTGGGAGTTTCATGGTAGATGTCAGACTCCTTCTCCTCTTCTTGCACTCTGTCAGTATCTTGTGGGGTCAGAGTAGGCTCTGAGGAGGGTTGCTGGTGGTAAAGATGTTACCATGGTGGTTTTTATTTCATTGAATCCTATACTATGCATTGTTGATGATGTTGACAATGCTTGGGGCTAGACATCGAAAGCTAAGGACCTTAACCATGAGGCCCTTACCTACCTCAGGCCAGAAACTGCCCTGAAAAGATTGACCTGGCTCTGTGGCACCTTGTTCATGGTAGATGGGTAGGACAATTCTCAGCTATAAGCCAATTATAAACATGCTAACCTAGCTAGGGTCATGCCCAGAATCTGAAATCTGGAGATGTCCCATTAGAAGTCTTAGTGACAGCTCAGCAACACTGATGGGGACTTGGGTCTTTTCCTCTTTCTTGTTAGCTGTGCTGGCAATTGGTCCCCAGTCTTGCTTGCTGCCTTGTACCTATAAGAGGGCAGCCACAACTCCAGGCATCATAATGACATTTGAAGGCAGGAAGCAAGCAAGCAGTTGGCTGGGAAAAGGCCTAGTTAGCCATAGGCCCATTTCTCAAATGGCTCTGTCCATGTTTTAATTCATAAAGGAAAATAGCAGCGATCCTCTTTGATGTCTATGACTACAACAGAAGCCTGTGACCTCCCTAGCTACAGGGGTATTTGGAAAAGGTGTGATTTGCATAACTGGTTTTGATTTGTGGCCTGGGGCTGGGCACTGTGGGTCCCTGTTGGTTCCTGTTAGCCTAGAGGGGTGACAAGCTGTGGGGTTGGAGGCACCTGCTGTGTCTGTCTTGGTTAACTCTTTGGCGGAGGGGGGGTTCCTGTGCTTGTGTAATGGGCTGCCTGGGCTTCTGCCTGGGCTTGTCTCATACACAGAATTGCTTCTGTGCCTGTTGTACCTGGGTGTGCACATCAGCACTTTCCAGGCAACTGCAGGTCCTGAGGCATGTCCCTTTCTTCCTGCATGGCCAGCTCAAGACCACTGTCCTCCCCCGCCCCCATGTAGCAATTTAGTTTTCAGTTCCCCTAACCTTTTATCTGAAAAAACAACAACAACAACAACAAACTTGAGAATCTGCCTGGCACTGTGGCTCACACTTGTAATCCTAGCTACTCAGGAGGCTAAGATCTGAGGATCTAGGTTCAAAGCCAGCCTGAGTACAAAAGGACCTAAGACTCTCCAATTACCCTCTAGAAAATGGGAAGTTGGGCTTGGCTCAAGGGTAGGGCAGTAGCCTTGAGTTGAAGAGCTCAGGGATACCGCTCAGGCCCAAGGGTAGGGTGGTAGCTTTGAGCTGAAGAGCTCAGGAACAGCGCCCAGGCCAGTTCAAGCCCCGTGACCACCACCACCACCAACAACAACAACAACAAAAAAACAAAATCAAAACAAAACTTGAGCCCACTGCGAGGTTGGACTTTTCATTTGTGAGTGTTTTGCCACACTTCCTCTATGGTCTAATGGGTCTCTTTTGACCCATTTTTGATTCCTCCATGAATACTTCAGCAGGTGTCTCCTGACAGGAACAAGGACACGTCCCCACAGAGCCTGACGCAGTGTTACACCCAGAACCTAACTTCCTTGATCCTGTTAAATGTGTCTACGTGTGAGTCTCGCCTCCCAGGGATGCTCTTCCTAGTTTTCCCTGTCTGGATCCAGAATCTGTTGTGGAACCTGGCTGTCACTTGTATTTTAATATGAAACAAACTCCACTTAGAATGATTTTTTAAATTATTATTCTAAAGGTTAGGTACAGAGGGGTTACAGTTACATAAGCTGGTTAGAGTGCATTTCTTTTTAGACAATGTCATTTCTCCCTTGTACTCTCCCAGTTTTTGCCCCCATCCCCCCACCCACAAGTTGTATAGTTTATTTTCAACATAGTGTCTAATGAAATACCACTGCTGCATTTGGTCACCCTTTGTCCCCTTATTTCTGTGCCTCTGCTTACCCTTCAAAGACATCTAAATGAAGAAACAAGACAAAAAGAAAAGAAAACAAAAACTGCCACAAATTAAAAACCTCTTGTGATCACTGTGTGATTATTGTTGCTCTCACCTTTTCGTACTGTCTTCTGAGGGCTCCGGGCCAGTGGTCCTACACATGGGTCTACTGGGTCTGTCTGGAGTTTCTGCTCCACTGCGCTGAATTGTGTTTCTGGAGCAGGTCATATGCATACAGCTTGCAGGGTGGTCATATGCCCCTTCAGGGAACTGGAAATAACCCTGTTGACATGTCATGCTGTCAGGCCAGCAGTCTGACAGGGCATCTTCCTGCTCTCTTTCTGCAGCAGTGGCAGGCAGAGGGAAATGAGGACATTGTTTGTGCTATAGTGGTCAGTGTCACAGCAGGGACCTGCCTGGATCACAGGACTGCATTGCAATCTGAGGTGACTACTGGATTCATTGCAGGTTGTTCTGGGGCTCCAGCCTTTGACTCTTGTTGAATTACTCATGCTGCCAGGACCCACCATTTGCCTGCGAGCTGCGAGCTTCGAGTTCCTGCTATAAGACCAGACCAGGAGACTGACTTGCTCCTGTCTTTCTCCACTTGCTTCCCCAGAATCTACATAGAGCTCTGCTTACTGTGGCAGGGCTAGGAGAGGGTTGAATTTGGTATCTTTCCCCAGTCACTTGTGAGCCCTGGTTCTGTTGTATGGGGGGTGAGGTGGTACCTGTTCAATAGGCTTTGCAAAAGAGGCTACCAAGGAGGGGCTGTTTGGGGGAAGAGTGACATGACAGGTTTTAGAACTTGATGGGAGAAGAGCTCTTTCCTTTGACCTGCAGTTTTTACTCTGCTCTGTGCCTTTGGTTATATATTCTTGCACCATCATGTTCAAAGCTGTGACCTTGACATCTTTGCTGATGGATACAGTGATGAAGTACTGTTGGCCCACCCGAGGCTTTTCTGTTGCACCTAGCTCTGATTCCCAAAGCCTGGGCTGACTGGAAAGCTTGACTGCAGCGCACATTGGTGTGCAGGCCTGGACCAGTCCCCTGTTGCTGGTGGACTCCAGGTAGGTAGAGGCCTGGCTCAGCCCCTCCCTTGACGGCTTCAGCTGGACACAAACGCCCTCATATCTCCAGACTGGATCTGGGGTTGCCATCCTTGTGTAGGCCTGAGATGTCAGGTAAGCCCCTTCAGGCTTTGTGAGTGTATTTTCTCAACTTTGCTGGGTTGGGGCCACCTGGATCTCCTAAAAGAGGCTGAAGCCTGTAGTTTTGATGGCTGTTCTGCTGGCAATAGGGCTGGACTACTGTCTGTTGCTTCATTGGGACCCAAGACATCTCTGCATGGCCTAGCTAGAGTCAGTGACTACAGGACACCTCACCCCTGTCTGGCATCAGGGCCACTGGAGGATGTCCCAGGAAGCTGTCCTGTTCTTCATGTCAGACATTGATCTTGCCAATCTGGCCAGCAGCGAAGTCATGACATTTGCCTGGACAGGTCTGGGAATTTCTTCTCTCTCTCTCTTTTTTTTTTGCCAGTCCTGGGCCGGGCCTTGAACTCAGGGCCTGGGCACTGTCTTTGGGCTTTCCCAAGGCTAGAGCTCTACCACTTGTGCCACAGCACCATTTCTGGCTCTTTTCTATGTATGTGGTACCAAGGAATTGAACCCCAGTCATGCTAGGCAAGCACTCTACCACTAGGCTGAACTCCCAGGCCCTCTTCTCTTTAAGTAAGAAGTTTGAGCTTTTTTGAAAGAAGCTTCAAAACAAAACTGTAAGCTATCTACCCATGGCTCACACCTGTAATCCTAGCTGCTCAGGAGGTTGTGATCCAAAGATCATGGTTTGAAGCCAGCCCAATGTGGGGAAAAGCCAGAAGTGGAGCTGTAGCTCAAATGGTAGAGCTTTGAGCAAAAGAAGCTCAGGGACAGTGCCAAGGCTCTGAGTTCAAAACCCAGGACTGGTACCAAAACAAACAAACAAAATAGAAACCAATGCTCTAGCGGGGAGTGAGAAGGGGGCAGCAGCTATAGTGAGAGTCAGGGGTGGGGATAATTTGAGTATTTGGCCTCTACCCAGCACGCAAGGGCTTCACGTCTACCTCACTCCTGTAACTTCTTTTTTTTTTTTTTTGCCAGTCCTGAGCTTGAGCTCAGGGCCTGAGCACTGTCCTTGGACTTTCTCAAGGTTAGAGCTCTACCACTTGAGCCTCAGCACCACTTACGGCTTTTTTCTATGTATGTGGTACCGAGGAATCGAACCGGGTCTTCATGCATGCTAGGCAAGCACTTTAACCACTAGGCCAAACTCCTGGCCCCTCCTGTAACTTCTTATACCTAATGTGACTCTAGTCATCAGACTGTTGTTAGATGGAGGTCTTCAGGTACTGAAAAGACTTGGAGCCAAGGTGACCAGGACCGAAGGCAGGATGGTGGGAGTGGCTAAGTGGCCTCTGCCCAGGCTCAGGTTTTCTGTGCCTCGGAAGGGGACTGTCTTTGTCTGGAGGAACCCAGGATCTGTGCATGGTATGTTTGGAGGTGGGAGCAAGGTTCTGGCTCCACATTGTCTGGTTAGACAAGTGGTAGAACTTTAGCTTTGAGAAAGCCCAGGGACAGCACTCATGTCTTGAGTGCAAAGCCCCAGGACTGGCAAAAAATAAAGAAGAGTATGTTTTTCCATCCCATCCCTACCCACAATTCTTATAGTTCATTTTCAACATAATGAAACATAGTTTCTTGTGTCTCCCTTTACTTTCCCAAACAAACAAGGCAAAAAGAAAAGAAAACAGCAACAAAGAAAAATAAATCCTTGTTTCCATTTCCTGGAGTTCATTTTGATAAATATTTTGTATGACCAGAGGCACATAAACATTGTGCCTTTGTGTTTCTCCTCTAAAAGTATCCTCCATTAGTCATCCTGGCAGCTTTTTTGAGAAGGGTGAAGTGCTGAGGGAAAGGGCAGAATTCTTCTTTTTTTTTTTTTCCCAGTTCTGGGGCTTGGACTCAGGGCCTGGGTACTGTCCTTGGGCATTCCTCAAAATTCTATCACTTGAGCCACAGCACCACTACTGGCTTTTTCTGTATATGTGGTACCGAGGAATCGAACTTGGGTCTTCATGCATGTTAGGCAAGCACTCTACCACTAGACTACGCCTCGGCCTGAAAGGGCAGAACTCTTAATCCAATGGCCTTGAGACAAAAATGCAACAATGCTTATTAAAAAATGGTGTAATAGGAAGGTACAGATGGTATTATCCAAAGGCCAAGGAAACTCATATGCTAAAATGATGTTTCTCTTGCCTTTCTTCATCCCTGAGAACAGTCAGTCCATGTGTAGTCCCCTTTCTTCCCCAGTGAGAACACAGGCTGCTGCCTTGCTCTGGACTCCCACAGCAAGGAGAGGCTGCTTGAGCATTCCCACAGGCAAGAAGGCTAGAGGCTGGGTAGGGATCATTCTCTTGGTCCTCCAGGGATCCAGGCCCTGGTCACTCAATTCTTTTGGGAGGGGGAGTGTGGAAAGGTGTAGCTGGTAGCTCTTGTTGCTTCCTTCCTATGGCAGGGCTCATGGGAGCAAGCTCTCTGCGTGGCCTGGCTGGCTGCTATCCTTGGGTACCTTGTGTACACAGCCATGATCTAAGTCTCAGGTGAAGTGTGGTCTGAGCCCTGGCGACCACTTCCTAATGGCTTGAGCCTTTTCTCCTCTCTTTCCAATGGCTGCAGACCATAGGACTTTGTGCTTCCCTGGTGCTCTGGACTTATCTAACTCACCTGTACTCCCCCTGTCCTGGGAAGCGCCTGCTTGGCTCTTGCCTGGCCCCTCTGAAATGGCTGTCAGGCTCTGTAAATATTTGATGACGGCAATGATAGAGAGACAAAGACATGCTCTGTTCCCTGGAGGGAGAGAGATGGTGACATTGGAAAGTTCTGGCCCTGCTGGCTGCTTCCCCAAGTGGTTTATGGACGGCTTTCCAGTTAGGCTCTTTGTGTCTATTCACTACAGGCCAGAATCAAGCCCCTTGCCTTGGCAGCATGAGCAGGATGTGGCTGCCAACTTCCCACCTGGAAACTAGGCTGGCCATGTGAGGGACCAGCCAGGCTTGAGGTCATTGTGGGGTCCCAACCTTCTGACTTGACCTGCCCCTGTCCCCTGAACAGGCTTGGGTAAAGAAGGGGTGACTTGCATGTGGCACAGGCCCTTGGCACTACAAGGAAGGGCTTAGCTGCTGTGGGCATGTCACATGCTCTTAGTGCCTTGCTGCCATGGCCTGAAGCTTGCCAGGTGTGATGGCTTCTATAGATTCTGCACGTGTGCAAGTGTGCACAAGTGCATGCTGGCTTTGCATTGCTTGCCTACAGGTGCTACCTCCCATGGGAATGGCAAGCCATCTGAGAACTGATGGTGGGGCCACCTGTCCCTTGAAAGGATCTGGAACTACAGGAGCCTCAGGGCTCCACTCTAGGGAGGGGTGAGTATGTGCACGGCTGAGGGCCTTTGAACAAAAGCCTGCACTACCAGGTTTCTCTTTCATATGGGTGGAGCTGGGTGAGTCTTCTAGTATAGTCTGAATTACAAAGGTGAAAGCTATGACCACCCGTGTGTGTGTGTGTGTGTGTGTGTGTGTGTGTGTGTTTGTGTGTCTGTCCTTGAGCTCTTTGGCTCAAGGCCAGCACTCTACCACTTTGAGCCACAGTTCCACTTCTGGTTTTTGAGTGATTAATTGGAGATAAGAGTTTCACCGGGACTTTTATTTCCTGGGCTCACTTTGAACCATGATCCTCAGATCTCAGCCTCCTGAGTAGCTAGGATTACAGGTGTGAGCCATGGGTTCCCAGCTTGTTTGGCCTTTTTGCTTAGGCTGCAGCTCTATTACTTGAGCCATTCCCCACTCATGGCTTTTTGTTGGTTAATTGGCGATAAGATTCTTATGGACTTTTCTGCCTATTCTAGTTTTGAACCACGATCCTCACATCTCAGCTGAGATTACAGGAGTAAGCCACCAGTGCCTGGCAAGAGCTGTGACTTGGATTGGTTTCTGTGGCTGTGAGTCTTCCACGCCATCTGTGAGGTTGTCAGATTGTAGGGACATCTAGGTGTGTTTAGGTCATGCTTGTTGGTCATCCATAGTTGGAAAAAGTAGAGCAGGTTGGTGGAGCTCTTGGCATGGAAGGCTGTCTGTCCTTGGGCAGGGGGGAGTGGGAGGGGGAGACATTCCCTTTTCCCTTCAGGACCAGGTCTAATGACATTTACCAGGCATCTGGGCTAGTGTCCAAATGGCAGCTGTCAGGGGGAGGGGCTCTCTGGGGTGGCCAGTATCCAAATGTGGGGAGTGCTACTATGAGGCCCAGTGCATGCTCAGGCTCCCCCAGATCTGGTCAGAGCAATGATACCCCTGATGGAGGGGCCGAGTTCAGAGCTTCCTGGAGCTGCAATATGGCTGGGGTGGAGACCCTAGATTGTCCCTTGCTCAGGAGGACAGGGATGGGCCCAGGGGATTACACAGCTTTCAGGGCTGTGAGTGGACAGAGGGTCGCATGGACAGATGGCCCTATAGGGCAGCAGCAAGGGTAGCAATACGTGGAGGAGGCTGGGAAAGTGGGATGGGTGGAAGGAGTTGATGTGTACTTCTTTCCTGGAAAGAATGACAAAGTAGATTAAAGCTGAGGTACTTCTGGCCCATGTTGGCCATAAAGCAGCATGGAAATGGAAGGAGTTTACTGAGGATGGGATCAACCTGGCTGTGGTTCTGGGGCAGAGTAAAGAAGATATCCATGGCTGGGCACTGGTGGCTCATGCCTGTAATCCTAGCTACTCAGGAGGCTCAGATCTAAGGATTGTGGTTCAAAGCTAGCCTGCCAGGAATGTCTATGAGGCTCTTATCTCAAAATAACCACCAGAAAACCAGGAGTGGTACTGTGGCTTGAAGTGATAGAGTGCTAGCCTTGAGCTAAAAAGACTAGGGACAGCACCCAGGCCCAGTCCCTGAGTTCAGACCTCACAGTCACCCCCCCCCAAAAAAGACAAAACAATAACAACAAAACCCAAACAACAACAACAACAACAACAGAAACCCACACTATCCATGTCTTCAAGCCCACAACCTGTCCACATGACAATGTCCACAGGCAGAGGACCTCTGCAAGAAGAGGGGTGGGGATGGTAAGGAGGGTTGGGGAGGTTGTCCTGAGTATTGGGTGGGCCTGATGTCCTCCCTAGTGGGATGGAAGGAGAGTCAGGATCAGAAAATGAGATGTAAGCATGGAACATGGAGTAAGGGGCCATGAGAAGGAGCCTTTGGGAGCTGAAGGGAGCTAGCCTCAGTGGACTAGCTGGTCATTCTTGGTAAGGTTGCCAAGTGAGGCTGGCTTCCCTGTCTGGCCTCCAGAACTGAATGAATAAACTGCTTGTGAACCCAGTATGGTAGTCTGGAGGAATTAGCACAGCTTGAGGCTCTCCTGATTGGCCAGCCACAAAGCCCCCAGAACTGAAGACAGCCCAGGTCTGGATATCCTTTAGAGGAGGAAGTCTAGAGGGCTTCTTGAGCAGAGCTTATAGCCTCCTTGGAATGGGGTGTTAAGCACCTCCTGGATGTTCTGGGGGTGGTGCTGGAGGGTGAGACCTCATTCAGAAAATGTTTTAACTAATTGCCATCCTGGCCAGGGAGCCAACAAAGGCTCTTGTGGGATATATAAGAACAGTTTAGGGATGTGTGCAAGGTGCTGGGAGTAGGAGAGGCAGATGTCAGGGGGCCCACTCCTCCACTTCCTGAAGCTAGGCACTTGAATTCCTGATGTGGACAGCTGGCCTGCAAAAGTGAGAGCCTGCATAGCTGGACTGGGGTGAAGATGGAACATCAGCTTTTGTGAATGTGAGCCCCAGGGGGTGGCAGCTTTTGAGGGGTAGTGGCCTCAATGCCCGAGGGCAGAACTGCCTCAGCTAAAACTGTAAGCCAGCTGAGTTGTGGTTAGAGTGGGTTAGACTGAGTTAGAGTGTCCTGAGGGTGCTCTGGTCCCTATTCTAAACACATAGCAAGCCCAAGGCGCCTATTGTGGGAGACAGCAGGAGAAGCTGGTTGCTCTCTCCAGAGGCAGGCCTTGAGCCTTCGAGGCCTATGTGGCAGGGAGGACAAAGGAATTCAGTGACATGAGCTGATGAGACTTTCTGTCCTCAGTATAACAAATCTTTAGAAGCACTGGGCTCAAGGAACCTGGAAAGTCGGGGTCACAGGGTGGATATGAAGGGAGGGCACACTGGACATTGAGCTGGATAAGGTTCTTGGGCTTTGTGGTTGGTAGGTCCAGCTGACTCTGCCACACTGGTGATCTGGGAAGTTTGTGGTTCCACAAGCCTGGTACTATGGGACAAGGTTGGAGACCAGGGCCTTTTGGGAGGAGAAGTTGGGGGTCAAATAAATATTGTGCAGACATCTGCCAGAGATCCTACTTTCCTCTTACTGCTTGGAGATCAACTTTACTGCTCACCAAGCTGTGTCCATGGCTGTATCTATAGACAAGGTTTACCAGGCAGAGGCACAGAGGGTGTGGTCAAGTGGGCTCTGTGGGGAATTGCTCATCCTAGTGTCTACTGTGTCCTTACAGTGTTACCAGGAATGGGGGAAGGACACTGTGGTGAAGGTGGGGTCTGCTGAGCCTCCATGTCCTGAGGGCAGGTAGCCATGATGGACCACAGCTGGCATCAAGCTCTGCCTCAGGCCTTATCACTTGAGGAGGTTTCCCCCAATGACTAGCTCACTCTGTCCCCTCACCCAGTGACTTCTCCACTCACTCCCCTGCTGGCCTAGTTCCTGTCCCTCCAATCCTCCTGGTTGGCCTTCGCCACTCTTCCTTGACACCGGGCCTGCTCTCTCTGTTTCCCCTACTCTGCTGGCCAGCTCTCTCTTTGACCCCTTGTCCCTCCTTAGTCAACCTCTCTGTCCCCTTGTTCCTTCCTAGCCCCCTGCCTTCCCCAGACCCCTCTCTGTTCTGTCTTTCATCCCCACCCCCTCTCTTTCCCTCTAGCCCAATTTCTGTCCTCTTTGTTCCTGTTCCCTCCCTCCCCCCTCCCATCCCTTTCCAGACCCCCTATGTCTCCTTGTCCTCTCCAGTCCCTTTTCTGTTCTCCTGCCCCTCCCCAGTCCCTTCTGGCCCTCTGGCCCTCCCTGCGGCCTGTCTGGAGCCTGGTCTCCATAGCAACAGTTGCTGCTGTGGAAGCTGGCGCCTGCAGAGCCTCATCCCGTGGGGAGGTATTTTTGGCATTGCCGAGGGATTTTATTTTATCTTTGGAGTTGACTTTTGCTCTTTGAGTGGCACAGAGCTGGGGTAGTGCTGGAGAAGCCTCAGTCTGGGCATTTCCCAAGGTACCTGTGATCACAGGGCCTCCGAGTGTAATGTGGACACTTTTTGGACAAGATTTGGTCCTCATTGTGCCAAGAGCCCCAGGAGATGGTAGAATGGATACTAAGGAGGGCCAGAGTGAGTTGGAGCCACAGACTGACCTTGGAATCATGTTGATCCCCAAGCCACTATCTTGTAGGATTCTGCCCATAATTCATTTTATTGCTGCAAAGAATGGTGCCCACCAGAACATGAGAGTGCATGGTTTCTCTGATAATTTCTTGTCCCTGTTCCTCCCGAGGCCCCTCTGGGCATGGTCTGTGGGGGTCAGTGTTCTTACCCTGTCTTGAGTCTCTCACAGATCCAGGCTAGGAATAGTTGGGATGAGGCCTGGACGCAAGGGACAAATACATGCATCGAAGCTCTCAGGGTACCTGAGGTTTAAAGAATGGGAGGAATGACTTTGCTTCCTGGAGAAGTGTCCAGAGTCCAGGTAGGACTTGCATCCCTCCTTTCCCATTGTTTGTAGAGAATTTTCTGTGATGGGACACAGATGCCAAGGAGCTGAGAGCCTTCCACTGCTCTGGAGAAGGTAGTGAGTTGCATTCTGTCTCTGTCATACCTGGAAGTCAAGGGACTCCCTGGTTCTCCATCTCTCCCTCCACTTATAGGGAGACCTTGAAGCCACTCACAGTGTTTAACCCTTACTGTGACTTCCCTAAACCAGAGACACCAGCAAATTTGGAATGTCCAAATCAGAGGCAAGACCAGCTGTGGGGATTTTTACTAAAGGCAAGAACCTGTGAGAATTAAACCTTTTATCTTGCAGTAAGACTCTCAGACCCACATAACAACCCTCCTAGAAAGCTTAATAGTGGGGATAACCTATTCCAGGCTTCTGGGTTCTATCTTTCATTTCCCACCAGCAGCATAGGACCCCCAGCTCCCTCGAGGGGCACATGTGTCCTGCCATTTTGAATATCTCTCTTAGCATGCAGTTGGTGCTTAATGCATGCTCCTGGAGGAGCACCATGACAAGTGGTAGAGGCTGAAGGAGAAGTGGTCAGAATCTACAAGATTGGTAATTCTGTCTCCAGTGAGTACATTGGTACAAACTCGAAGCCATTTATAGAACAGGTGCCAAAGGGAGCTCTTGAGGAATTAAACTCCATGGTAACCTCGCTCTGAAAATGAAAATAGCCTCGCTGTAAACACTCTGCTGCTGCCTGAGCCTCGGGCTGGGTCCCTGTGCTTATATTGCACAGGAGGATGCATGCTCACTCGCTCACTTGCTCGTGCACTTGTTTGCCAGGCACTACTTGGTTTTATGAAGTTCAGCAGATAGCGGAGAATTTGGGCAGTAGAGGAAGGAGAAAAGCTGTATGTGTTCAAGGGGAATTGGAGTGTCTGTGGTCACGGCTGTGCTCAGCAGTGGGGAAGTGTGTGGAGCTGGCTGCAAACCTTTCTCAGGCAGCAAGTTGATGCTGGCTGTGTTCCTCCCCTGCCAGGGGCTGCGTGACTGCCCTGAGGACTCTCCAGCTCACCAGGCTCCCTGGGGTGTCTGGTTTTTCTTACGATGATAAACAGTACTTCAGGGATTATTCCCACATATGACACTGAAATAGCATGGCTTTGGATGGTTTCCCTGTGGTGAATCCCGGAGGTGACACGCCAGGTGAGCACAGGCTTTGGAGGTGTTGTGTGTCCCTGGTTTTGGTGCCCTGCTAAACATGGGCTGTTTCCATTGACTGTCATCTTCACCAAGCTAACATTATCTGACACCCTCAGGCTTTTTAGTCTTTCAGGAAATACTTTGCGAAAACAATAGAGGAAATAGGCTTTTCTAGGGAAAGAAACCACTGTCACTGTTTTCAAAAATGAGCCTCCCTTATGTGTGCCCTGTCATCTGACTGGTTCTTCTCCCTGTGTATGTACTCCCTGAGTGTATGTCCTCTGTACGTGTGTTCACACGCATGCAGTGAGACGCTCTCCCTCTAATTGGTATGTGTGTGACAGTTACAGCTGCAGTAGTACTTGGTGCTGTGACACACCAGTCTCATCCTTGAGATTTACCAGCATACCACCAAGGACATTGTGGTTTGCCTGTGAGGCATGGCCCTTTGCAACTGCTTTTCTTCTTCCAAACCATTTCTGGGGGTGAACGTTCTAGATAGCCTGTCAGGACAATGTAGACATTTGATCTGGGGAAACTGGCTGTAGGACCAGCCTCTTCCAGATGGGCACTGATTGTTGTGGGGTCACACCGTGTTTGTCTCTGTGCCCAACTGCTTACACCACTAGATGTATAGACAGAATGGTTGCTTCTGCTCTGAGTAAGCCTGGAGAGATGGAGGAGGAATCCTAGAGCCACCATAGGTCTCCCTCCTAGAAGCAGAACTCTCCTCCTAGGCCTACGGATCTTCTATTGGGAGCCTCAAGGCCTTCTTGGTTAGTTTGTCCTCGCTACTCCCTAGGGAGTCTGCAGGGTTCCGCATGTGGTGTAGTGCTGCGAATTGCTTGGTAGAGGGTGGGGCTGCCTGCAGGACTGCCTTCTGCTGGTGGAGAAAACCTGCCTTACGTCAGATGGAGGCCCATGGTGTATAAGCATGCCTGCAGCTGGCCTGGACTGTGATCTTAGGCAGGCTACCCACTTGCTTTGCCCCTCAGGTAAGGGTGGGGTGAGTGCTGATTTTACAGAAAAAAAGAGGGGGAGAGTTGGACACTAACGATGGTTGAGGGGGTTATGGTGCCATACAGCATGTGTTGTTCTATCGATGTTGTATTGCATCAGCTTTACATGCAATGTACAATACATTACAGGATGCGGGCGGGATAGGTGCCTATGGCATGAGATGTAATGCAATGATCCATCTGCTGTGTGATGTAAAGATGCATTGTGATATGAAATATTCAGTGAAGGGTGTGATGTATGGCACATAATATAGCACATGTAATATGTGTCATGATGTGTGCCATGATATGTGAGCATGTCACTTGTGAAGTGTGATGTGGTGGGAGCTGTGGATGCCTCCTGAGTGCCTAGGTTCCTGGTGTTTAAGGTGTTTCATCAGTATGTCCTAGAGAGGCCTAAGAGAGAGAGAGGATGTTGGGATCCTAGTGCTGCCCAAGAACCCGTCTTGCTATGCACCTTCACGATGTGTCAGTCTCTCCTGAATGCTGGCCTCAGCTACCCTCTTCTCTCATTCACCCACTCACTTGCTTTTCCCTCACTCATCACTCACTAACCTGGTCACTTATTTGTTCCCTCCGTAATCAGTCAT
Organism: Megascapheus bottae; assembly: GCF_031878675.1. Taxonomy (NCBI): domain Eukaryota; kingdom Metazoa; phylum Chordata; class Mammalia; order Rodentia; family Geomyidae; genus Megascapheus; species Megascapheus bottae. Next base: position 36,355,245 of record NC_143511.1, on the reverse strand, counting down.
TTACTCTCAATAAATTATTAGTTGCTAAATCCTTCACTCTGTCATTCACTCATTCCCTCCTAACTCATTCATCCACTTTTACTGTCATTCTCATTTATTATATTAGTTTATTCTCTCATTCACATGTTTTGTTTATTTTCATTATTTAATCTTCACTCATTCACTCTTGCATTCTCTCATCCATTCGCTACTCTTCTACTCATTGGCTATTCAGTTATTCATCCAGCCATTCATCATCTATTTGTTCTCAAATCATAACTTATGAGTTGGTTATCCATTGGTTCATTCTTTCTTTCTTTTTTCATTTACTCATTTATTCTGTCATGTGTCTCATGCCTCTTTGTAGAAGGGAAATGGAGAGATTTCATTGCCTCTCCTTGAGGGTTCCTGTACATTTCAATGAAACTGGAAGTTGGGAGAAGGAGAGATCTGCTCTGAGTGTTAGAGCTCATTCCATTGTGGCACTTGATGTGGCCTTCCTGTCTTCCTTCCTCATTCCAGTGAATGAGGGTGTCCCAGAAAGACTGGATTCTCTAAAGGTTGGCCACTTGTCCTTGGCTCTTGCAGATAGCAAGAATTTGGAGTTTTCCCATGTGGCTCCTGGATATGCCATTTCAGCCAGGGACAGCCTTCTGCATGGTCCTAGAGCTTAGTGCTCACAGGCCTCTGGATTGATTTGTGGTTGAGACATGCTGTGGAGGCAGCTGGAGTTGACTGTTGCCAGGGTTCAGGTTCTGCCTGCCACTGGCTAAGTTATTGTCTGAGTCTTTATTTCACTGGGCTTGCATAGCCCAATGGCAGAAGTCCTATCTCCAGGTCACCTTCCTGGGCCCAGTGCATGCCTACTGCCAGAAGAGTAATGGAGGGGTGGAGGAAGGGAGGCATTTCTTGTCCCTAGGGTATAAGTGAGAAGGGGAGAGGGTCCCCAAACTTGGGTTTTCCTGACCTGAGTCATGGGATGTTTAGACTGAGATTTGTGCTACTGGGCCTTTTGCACTGTTGAATGTGAAATATCTTGGATGGAAGTGGGGAAGCATTGTGCAGGGCCCCAAAGTTGAACTTTCTGGGTCTCCATCTTGCAGTGAAGAAATGGCTGTGCTGTTTTTTGGGTACCTACCTCCTTGCAGGAGTGGGGAACCAGCTGAACTCTGAGCTCTGTGTCCTATGCAGGATTCTCTTCTGATTTGGGGAAGGAAATCGCATGCTGTCTTCCTGGCAGTGACAGGCACAGTGAGGAAGGTGTGCTTCTGCCCTGGGCCTGCCCTGGGGAGGCCTGAGCTCTCAGGCTGAACCACCTTGTGGTTGAGGTTGTGACTCTATGAGCATATGCTTATTTCATCTCTCCTCACTTTTAATTTCACTTTATTGCATAATGTGGGGGAATTATTTCATCACATGTCCCTTGCACGTCCCTGAAACAGTTTTTGCAACCAGGGTATCTTCAGATGAGATGTGGTCTATAATTAAACAAGCCCTTTAAGGATCTACAGATCTGAGGCCAGGAATACGGCCTAGTGGTAGAGTGCTTGCCTAGCATGCACAAAGCCTTGGGTTCAATTCCTTGGTACCACATATACAGAAAAAAGCCAGAAGTGGTGTTGTGGCTCAAGTGCTCTAGCCTTGAGAAAGCCCAAGGACAGTGCCTAAGCCCTGAGTTCAAACCCCAGGACTAGCAAAGAAAAAAAAAAACCCACAGATCTTTTTCACTTACAAAATTTGTTAGGTTTTTGGTTGCTTGTTTTCTTTTTCAAATATTTTATAACAGTTGTGTTAGAAGTTATACATGTCTTCCCTCCCTTCCCCTCCATGTGCTAGTAATAGAGGTTGAACTGTGAGCCTCATAGTTTTGTTCAGTTCTTTTGCTCAAGGCTGGAGTTCTACTACTTGAGCCATACCTCCACTTCCAGTTTTGCTTTGTTTTTTAATATTCCTTTGGTTAGATTCTTTATTTCTTCCTTCAGAGCCTCATTTACATATATGGTTGGACCTTTTCCACTGTCTTTATGCCTTTTGATTTCTTGTATCTGTTTGTCTGTTCATGTTTCATTCTATCATTTTCTACAGTCTGTCTTCAGGTTTGCTAATCCTATTTTCACCAATGTCTGTGCAAAACCCAAATCCTAATTTTAGTTCTAGATTTACATTTACTTCTTATTTCACAGATTTCAGTTCTGGCAAAATGATTCATCTTCCTATCTATTCTTTTCATTATACTAATCTCAGTAAATTTAGTGTCTGTGTGCATAATTACAATATTTAAATTCTCTGGAGGCTTATTGTTATTATCTTCATTTTTTTGTTTGTGGTCATTTGGTTTTGTCCCTTAGTATGCCTGGTCATTTTTTATTGTAGTATTTGAAAATTGTAGCATTTGAAAAGTTTGAAGGTTCTGGCTTATTTTATGTATCTTTAGAGAGTTACTTGCTTCAAGGAGTGAATTAGAATAAGACCATAATAAGAATAAAGGCCTTGGGCCAGGAGTGTGGCCTAGTGGAAGAGTACTAACCTTAGGAAAGCTCAGGGACAGAGCCCAAGCCCTGAGTTCAAGCCCCGGGACTGGGGGGAAAAAAAGAATAAAGGCCGAGTCCCTGAAGCCCGGTTTAAATAGATTCAAAGCATTGCTTCAGCCTTTGTGAAGGCTTCCCTATCCTATTTTTTCAGCCATCTAACACTTAGCCCCCTTGGAAGGGCTGACTTGGAAGACTGCATCTTCATTCTTTATGAAGTTCTAGGCTCTGATTAGACTATTGAAGATCTGGCTACCTTCTGTACTGCTGCTTTAAAGTACTGATGATCAAAAGCAGCACTGCCCTGTGGAAATGTTCACTGTATGGACTACTAATGGAATCCATATGTATAGTTTTCAGCTTAATGGTGACATTAAAGGCATGAACAGTTAAATTACTTTAATGTAACATCGTAACATCTAGGTATTGCCTTAACATGCAATCAATATAAAATTATTGTGACATGAATTCTTTTTTCTTTTCTTTCATTTTTTAAAGACAGGGTCTCACTGTTGTAGCCTAGGATGGTCTTGAACTCATTTTCTACTGCTTCCTTAGTGCTGAGATTATAGGCATACACCACTTTCCCCAGCATTTTCCTTTTTTGTAGAGCTGGGGATGGACTTTAGGGTTCTTGATTACATTATATATAAGTTCTCTACTACTTAGCTAAATCCCCAGACCAAGACATTTTTTTAAAACAACATGACTTTGAAACCTAGTGTGCATTTCAATGTATCTCAGTTTGGACTAGCCTCATTTCCTGTGCTCATTAACTCATGTGAGGCTGTTGTTTTGGGCCTTAGAACATGAAAGGGAGAAGCAGTAATGAATGTGGGCCTTCCTTCTATCCAGGAGAATCAAATCTGTGCATCAGAATGAGGGGAGCTGTTGGTACATCTGTGTGTGTGTGTATGCATGCTGTATCCCTGTTGTTTAGATGATGGTCCTCGGTGCTTTTGCTGCAGAAGGTTAACAGGGTTGGGGAGCAGATGTGGGCAGCTGGGCCTTCCTCCACCCCCAGACTACCTCAGACTCTTGTGATCTTCCTGTGGTCCCAATTGCATGCTGCTGGAGCCATCTGTCTACCTTTCTTTCCTTCATTCTCAGCCTAGCATAGTGTCCTGCTTAGAGGGACACCATGGATGGTGTATGCCTGTTATATGGCATCTCGCCTGATGCAATTTCCTGGTTTTGAGCCCAAGCCTGGTTTCCAAGGTCATCTTGGATCTTTCTTTCTTTCTTTTTTCCTTCCTTCCTTCCTTCCTTCCTTCCTTCCTTCCTTCCTTCCTTCCTTCCTTCCTTCCTTCCCTCCTTCCCTCCTTCCCTCCTTCCCTCCTTCCCTCCTTCCCTCCCTCCCTCCCATCTTTCTTTCTTTCTTTCTTTTTTCCTTCCTTCCTTCCTTCCTTTCTTTCTTTCTTTCTTTCTTTCTTTCTTTCTTTCTTTCTTTCTTTCTTTCTTTCTTTCTTTCTTTCTTTCATTTTTGGCCAGGAATGACCTATAATCCCAGCTACTCAGGAGGCTGAGATCTGAGGATTATGGTTCAAAGCTAGCTCAGGCACAAAGTCTGTGAGACTCTTGTCTCCAGTTAATCACCAGAAAACTGGAAGTGGTAGAGTGCTAGCCTTGAGCTGAAGAGCTCAGGAACAGCACCCTGAGATTAAGCCCCATAAATGACAAAAAACATTTTTTGGGGTAGTGGTGGTATTGAGATTTTAGCTTGCTCACACTATTAGCTTGAGCCATATCTTTATCCTTGCTTTTTGCTGGTTATTTTGGAGATGAGTCTGGCAGACTTTTCGGCCCTGACTGGCCTTGAATCATCATCTTCTAGATCTCAGCACCCTGAGTAGCTAGGATTACAGGTATGAGTCATTGTTGCCTGTCTTCATCATAAATTTTAGTGGTATGATTTGCTCTACCTAGAAACTCAAGAAAAGAGAGAATAAAGTCTTGGTAACTTCCATCTGGGGTGTTTTTGAGGACTGAGCCACAATCAGAGCCCTACAGATATGGCAACTCTCAAGCCCTTTAAGTACCCAGAGCTATGATGCTGGATATCAGCCTGTATTGGAGATGCAGGGTGTGTGGGTGAATCTTCTTTCTGGGTGATAAATCACAGCACATATAGCATTCAGTAGACTGTCAAGGCATGTGCACTCCACTGCCACCTACCCTGGGATCCTTTGAGCCGTATGTGGCAGCTGGACATATGCACAGAGTTAGGTTCCGGAGTCCCAACTCCCAAGAGGATGGCCACCCTTAACAACTAAGTTGTCTGGATCGAATTCCACAGCCTCTCTCTGGAGTAGCCCTGCCTGCCTGTCCCCGAAGGAGCTGCCTTTTATGACTGAGCTGTTAATTCTGCTGACCTGGGGCCCATGCTGCTGTCCAACTCTATCTTTAGATGTTCCTGCAGGGAAGTGGCCATGAGTGAGGCCTACCCTTTCTAGAAACCAGATACATGGTATAATCAAGGTGGCCACGTAGACTCTGCCTACTAGGCTCTGGTCACTTCAGGTATCCACTCAGGGATGAGCACCGTGAGCCTTTGGAAGGGGCTTCTAAGGCAGGATACCACAGTGGAATTTCAACCTCCCATCTTTATGATCTACTGGTCCAGTCAGTGATTGAGAGTTAAAGCAGCCACTTCACCATGAGGAAATAATGGCAGTCATTTTCCTTAAGGAAAGTGAAGGCCTCCTTCACTGTGACTCATGCTGCACTGGGTCTGTCATGTCTGCCTGTCCATGGTGGAGAAATGGGTTGTATAGAGGATGGATGCTATGGCCCAGGATATGTGCAGTATAAATTAATGTACAGACATTGATTTATAAAGGGAGTATTGAGGCTGTTGGAACATGGGCTGCACTGACCACTGAATGATGCACAGACTGACCACCTATCCCACCACTCATTGGTTCTGTGTAGTACTTGGGTGTAGTGTCACAGGGCTGGTCCCTGGCTCTGTCATGCTCAGAGGACAATGGGTGGTAAGCCTTTCTGTCTGCACACCAGTTATGTGCCCCATTTTAGTAAATCACAATGAAGCAGATTTTTTTTCTCTCTCTATGTCGGGCTGTGGACCTGCAGATGTGTCTGTCACCCCAGTCCCATCCTATCCCTCCAGCCAGCTTCCTAGGTGGTTGCTGCAGCCAGCTCTGACCTGTTCCCCTTCCCAACCCAGTGACTGAGGCCAGGGAGGAACAACACATGCTCAGCTCTCTGCCAGCTGTATTTACTCATAGGCCCGTTCATCCCTGTGAGGCCTGGGGTGGAGGCTGCCATCATATCCTCTTCCTCAGAGAGCTGGACTTACAGCTTGGATTCTGCCCTGGACCTCTCAGATCCTGTTTTCCCTGTTGGGCCCAAGGCCAGGTTAAGGACAATACAGGGTAGAGTGGGACCCAGGCCAGCCTGTGTGCCAGCCACAGTTCTTGGTGACTGCCAGCATCACCTTGCTCCTACTGAGAAGACCTGAGGCCGTTTCTGTTCTGGACGGGGTAGAGGTGTTGGGGCATCATGACACCATGAAAGTACTGCTGGTGTCCTGGTGGCCTAACCCAAAACTACAGCATGGAGCCTCCCCAAAGCTGGGCTGACTGGCCCTGAAGCCCTGCCAGAGGCCTCTGGGCACCTAGCCCAAAGGGAATGGAGCTTATCAGCCCTGCCATCACCCCCCTGTGTGAGGCCAAAAGAGGCTTTGTAGGGAATGGGGTGGGGAGCTGGAGAGGACCCATGGGAAGGTTCATACTTCCTATCACATCATTGGGCTCAGACTGCTCACAGTCCATCAGCTATTCCCCATAATGGGTAGAACTGGGGACTCAGAAGAGCCAGTGTATCTGTGACCCCATACAATGTCATGTTGGCCTCACACTTTCTTCCTTTGACCCCACCCATCCCTGTAACCTGGTGGGAGGTTGCTGGCTTTTCACAGTGGTCCTATCTATGGCTCATGTCCCTGGGAGGAGATAGGTTCGTCCTGTAGCCAGTGTAGCTATGGAGGAGGCACCTCTCTGTCTTCGTAGCTGGCCCTCCAGGGTGAAGAGGGAGTGCGAAGCTCAAGTGAAGTCCAGGTGTGGGGGTCTTCACTGACCAGTCCTCATGAGTGTACTCCATGATGACAGTGGGCTTTTTTCCTTATGAAGGATGAAAGATGGCACTGGTCTTGCACGTGCTGGTGGTGTGTTTGAGTGTATATGCACGTGTGTGTATGTGTGCATGTGTGTGCACATGTGCGCACGTGAGTGTGTTCTTGTTCTGGCTAGCTAGATTCCTCTGCAGTCTATGGAATGGGTAAGAGGTATCCGCAGAGTCAATGTATGGATGCTATACTTACACTCCAATGTGGGCAGATTGCTGGTGGACTCTGCTCTCTCCAGAGATAGTACAGACTCATCTGCAATGTCTGAGACAATTGAGAGAAAGCATTTCAATGAAAGTTACATTGTCAGTGACATTTAGTCTTTGTTTCAGTCACTGTGTACTGCTCAATTGTGATGCATGCCTCAGAGCCTTGGGATCACAGGAAATTACATACATATATGCAGATATGTATGTATGTATACTGGATTTCCCTGGGTAAAGCAGGATGGGCTTTTTCACTGAAACCGCATTTCTTCTTCTTCATCTTTCTTCTTTTTCTGATCACTTTCGTTCATGTGTTTCAAGAAGGAACCTTGCCTTTCCCAGTTCTTAACATGCTGGATCAGCACATTAATTCTCTTGGCAAGACTCTTGCTGTGAATTGGCTTGTTCACATGCCAGCTGCATGCTGGGTATCACCGAACACTCTTTCAGTTTTGCCATGGTAATATTTGAGGGGCATTCCTTTTTGAGCAGTATCCATTCCCTTGAATGTCTACAATATTATCCTTGTAGAGATTCTGCAGCAAAGGACCAAAACTCTGTGTTTTTGTTTTTTATTGTAAAGGTGATATATAGAGGGGTTACAGTTACATAGGTTAGATAATGAGTACATTTCTTTTTGAATATGAAAATTCGGTATTTTCTAAAAGGCCTAGAGATATGTATCAGGCACCTCACCTCTTTCTCTTTGGGTTTGTCATTTTAGTAAACTTTTGGAAGATGGTAGTTCTGGCCAGAATATACAATTTTGTGGCAGAGTAAAGATATGGCAAGGAATATAAGTGATTTTTAGAAAACGCTGTATCATGTCTTTCTCAGGAGTAGAAATGTGAACCCAGCTGGAGTTAAAGTTTGCTCATGTGTTTATCAAATGGTTGATGAAAGTCTCAGATCATATGCCTGTAATCCTAGCTACTCAGGAGGTTGAGCTCTGAAGATTATGATTTGAAGCCAGTCTGAGTAAGGGAAGTCCAGGAAAATCTTATCTCCAAGTAACTACAAGAAAAAAAAAAAAGCCAGAAGTGGGGCTATGGCTCAAGTGGTAGAGCCTTGCACTAAAAAGCTCAGGGACAGCACCCAGGCTCTTAAGTTCAAGCCCCAGGACCAGCCTGCACACATACACACGCACACACACGCACACACACACACACACACACACACACACACAGACACACACGCACACGCGCGCGCGAAAACTAAGAGTCACTTCCTTTACTTACTCTGAATTTTAAAACTGTTAACTTCTCAATATCAGCTTTATGGAGGCATACATAGTACAAACATTATTATTATTATTACTACTATTTTGTCAGTTGTGGGACTTGAACTCTGGGCCTGGGCATTGTCCCTGAGCTCTTTAGATCAGAGCTACCATTGAGCCACAGTGCCATTTCTGGTTTTCTGGTGGTTAATTGGATATCTTAGACTAAAATTATAAGCCAGCTGGGTTGTGGTTAGAGTGGATTAGACTGAGTTAGAGTGTCCTGGGGGTGTCCTGGTCTCTATTCTAAACACATAGCAAGCCCAAGGAGCCTATTGTGGGAGACAACACCTTTTGGTCTTTGGGCTGGCTTTGAACCGTGATCCTCATATCTAAGTCTCCTGAGTAGCTAGGATTACAGTTGTGAGCCACCACACCTGGCTAAAAAGTTTTAAAATCTGGAAAATGGAAAGGAACCTTGATCAAGCCACGCTTGATGTTCAGTCCTATGGATTTCATGGTGGCTTGAGTCAATATACAATACATCATTTACAATCATCTACAATGAGGTAATGCTTTTGATGTTAATATTCAATATTCATATAAATTATTTATTCCATATTATCATATCATCACTCACTTCCCCTGGGCAAGGACACCTAGTTCTTTCTGTGTGTGGTCCACTGAGAATTGTGCAGGGGAGGGCTATGGTTTAGAAATCAAAGCCTAAACCACCTGACACTTCTCCTTCCTCCCTCTATCCCTCCTTTTTCTTTAAAGCTAACAGTATCATTTACAAAAGCAGCGGGAGGCCAGACATTCAAGTTCTAGTTTCTGCCTCAGATAATCATAAGCTCTTTGGCACTCTTGACCGGAGATTGAGTAAAGGAAGCGGCTGGCCAGTGACTTGCCACTGTGCCCCTCTTCCTCACTCTGTGCACACGCCAGAGTCGGATGAATGGTTGGATCTGGTGGTAATTCTTGGTGTCCCTTTCTGCTGCCCACTCTGGGTGTACATCACATCTCCTACAACTCTCAGGGACCCATAGCTGATGGAGGGGAGCACTTTTGGTTTGAAAATAGTGCCTTTTCTCTTTTTCCTTTTGAAAAAAATGAAGTTATTTATAGAGCATGAGTAAGTGTCTCATATATTAAATGTAAGATGCACATGTAATTGGCAGCTGTAATACTGAGGAAACTAGAGAACCAAAATAACTACTCATGACGCAGACGTGATCATTTCATCCCAGTATTGGACGCAGTAATGATTTGTTCACAAGATACAACAAAACAAAAAAGGAAAAAACACATTGGTTCAAAACCAGACTGGAAAGATAAATTCTCCAGTTAACCACCAAAAAGCCAGAAGTGGAGCTGTGATTCACATGATACAATGCCAGCCTTGAGTGAAAAAACTAAGGGACATCATCCAGACCTGCATTCCTAGTTAAGAGACTTATGGACTTCCTTGCTTGGGTCTGGGTAGGACAGCTTTTTTTTTTTTTTCCAGTCCTGGGCCTGAGCTCAGGGCCTGAGCACTGTCCTTGGACTTTCTCAAGGCTAGAGCTCTACCACTTGAGCCTCCGCACCACTTTTGGCTTTTTTCTACGTATGTGGTACCGAGGAATAGAACCCAGGCCTTCGTGCATGCTAGGCAAGCACTCTACCACTAAGCCAAACTCCCGGCCCCCCCTTTTTTTTTTTAAATCTGTGGATTCAGCCTGCTATCTGGCATGCTGATAGTCAGGCTGAGTAATGGACGTCCAAAGAATTCCACTGTCTTCTTAAATGTGGATTGAGAACTAACAGTTATTGTAACGTGGACATTTCGGTCTGAAGTTACATGGAAACTTCTCACACACGGGTTGTTGACTAAACACTAACGTTCTGGCAAAGGTTACTAGGCTGTCCATGAGGTTGTGAGATTCCTGTCAAGTCAGTGGCTATGCCCACCAGAAGGAAAAGGTAAGTGAGAGAATATTGCCCCGAAAAGGCTTTGTGGGTGAGGTGGCCTGGCCAAGGGACCATCTCCTTCATCCTCTTGACCTCGAGGGTCAACTCAGCTGCATCTCTTTCTGTTGTATTGACTCAAGGTGTATGGAAAGTGAACTTTGAATTCCTGATTGTCTGCAAATGAATCCATACATCCTAGCTAGATGTATGTTGGGCTGAGTATAGAATTCCGAGTTGGTATTTTGAAGGTGTTGCTTCCACCCTGCACCCAGTGTGTGAGAGTGACCTCTTGTACTCATCCTTTCTCTCCAGAATTTTGCCTCGCAATGGCATCAAACTAGATATCCTTTTCTGTTTGGCTTTCTTTGTTCAGTTTGAGCCTTTTGGGTTTCACCCATGATGTGAGACCAGGAATTTTTTTCTTTTTCCTTCTTGCTGAGTTATATTTCTGTGTGCATAGGTTACACCACAGCTTGGGTTTCCATCCTTTCTGGCCCTGAACATTTTCAGTTGTGTCCAGGTTGAGTTTATGTAAGCAGTGAGCTTTTTTAATAAGGCAAGCCCAGCTTGAATTTTTTCGTGTGTGTGTGTGTGTGTGTGTGTGTGTGTGTGTGTGTATGTGTGTATGTGTGTACGTATGTACACGTACGCGTGTGCATGTGCATGCGCCAGCCCTGGGGCTTCAACTCAAACTCAAGGCCTGGGTACTGTCTCTGAGCTTCTTCATTTTGCTTCAGCCACAGCTCCACTTCTGCTTATTTTGGTGGTTAATTGGAGATAGTCTCACAGACTTTCCTACCAAGGCTGGCTTTGAACCACAATCCGCAGGTCTCAGCCTAAAAACAGACTAGGACTATGGGCATGAGCCACTGGTATTCTGCCTTTCTTGGTTCCTTGGTCTCAGGTATGCATGTCAACTTCCCGCATCTTTATGGGAATGTAGATGGATGTGCTCATCTTTTTGAACTTTCATTCCTTTCTTACTGCAATCTCTAGGAGGGGAATGGCAGAATAGAGGCAGAGCTGGTGTAAGCCTGCCAAGGTGCTTCTCTCAGCATCATTGTGCTAGGAGGGTCATTGTTTTTTGTGGCCTGGGAGCTGAATGAGCCATCTTAATGTTGCCCTTCTGGGAGATGTTCGGTACACAGTCTTAGTGCAGGTTGAACTTGAATTTTCCCAGTGACTGGTGACACTGATTGCTTTTCATGTACGGTTGGCCGTCTCTGTGTCATCGTTGACCAAATGTCCATTCATGTTTCTCTCTTTCTCTCTCCCTCCCTCTCCCTCCCCACCTCTACCTCCCTCCCTCTCTCCCTCTCTCTTCTCTCTCTCCCTCTCCCTACCTCTCTGTCTCCCTCTCCCTCCCCCTCTGTGTGTGTGTGTGTATGTGTGTGTGTGTGTGTGTGTGTGTGTGTGTGTGTGTGTGTGTGTGTGTACATGTCAGCGCTGGAGTTTTTACTCACAGCCTTGAACTTTTGCTTAGCTATTTCACTCATTTTACCATTGGAACCACAACTCTGCCTTTTCTTTTTCTGGTTAATTGAAGGTAAGAGTCTTACAGGCTTTTCTGCTCAAGCTGGATTTAAATTGAGATCCTCTGATCTCAGCTACCTAAGTAGCTATTATTTAGCTATTATTACAGGCATGAACCAGAATGCTTAGCCATGTCCTTTTTTGTTTTGTTTTGTTTTCCCTTTATTGGGATTGGGTAATAATATGCATAATCATTTTTATATTCACACTGATGAGGATCATTCTGATTTACAAAGCTTATGAATAATGTAAAATACAAAGAACTCAAGTTTTACATAGGGAAAAAAGTTTAACTCTTCAAACATTATTGATAAATTATTTCTTCCTGATCGAGTAATATGTACCTTTCCTTCCTATTGCTTAGCATCAGCTGTTCCCTCCCTCCCTCTTATTCCATTCTTTCCCTTGACTACCCCTGAGTTGCTCAGTTTACCTTCCACTTATTCTATGATCTCCTCCCATCTTCCTACAGAATCCTCCAAAGACGATAGGACAAGTTAAAAAGAGGTCCTTTCATCCTCCTTTGGTCACACTGTGTATGGGTGTATTGAATCCTGTTTGCTCTCTTGTGTCTCATTATTCTTTCTTTCTTTCTTTCTTTCTTTCTTTCTTTCTTTCTTTCTTTCTTTCTTTCTTTCATGAGCTACAGCACCACTTCCTGCTTTTCCTGTGTATGTGGTACCAAGGAATCAAACCCAGGGCTTTGCAAGCATTCTACCACTATGCCATACTCTTAGCCCCTCTCATTACATTTTAAATTTAACATCCCGTGAAGGGAGACCATGTGCGTTTTATCTCTCTGCTTCTTGGCTTATATCACTCAACATGATTTGTTCTAGGTCTGTCCATTTCCCTGCAAATGGCATTATTTTGTCATTTCTGATGGCTGGGTAGAAGTCCATTGTATATAGGTACCACATTTTTTGATCCATTTGTCTATTGTGGGGCATCTAAGTCGTTTCCATATCTTGGTTATTATGAGTAGTGCGGCTATGAACAGGGATGTGCAGGTGTCCTTGTCATATTCTAGTTCATGTTGCTTGGGGTAGATTTGGCCATGCCTTTTTTTTGGCGGGGGGGGGGCATGCCTTTTTAAAAATTACATTATGGGGCCTGGAGTTTGGCCTAGTGGTAGAGTGCTCACCTAGATTCGATTCCTCGGTACCACGTACATAGAAAAGCAGGAAATGGTGCTGTGACTCAAGTGCTAGAGCCTTGAGGAAAGCCCAAGGACAGTGCTCAGGCCCTGAGTTCAAGCCCCAGGACTGGCAAAAAAAAAAAAAAAACCCGAAACATTATAGGCCTTCTCTATGATCAAAATTCAAGTCTTTTGTCAGGTAATGTACTGAGAAAAGTTTCTCCCAGTTCCTGTCCTGGCTTGTATTATCATCAGTGAATAATTATTTTAACGAGCAGAGAATGTTTCCCTTGTATTATCCTAGGCTAAAGAACTTTTCTGTATGTAATGTTTTAGTAGATTGTGGAATATCTTATTTTTTCTAAATTTTGAGGGGTTTTTTGTTGTTTTGTTTTGTTTTTGTGCTGGTACTGGGGCTTGCTTGATCTCTGGGTCTAGGCACTGTCCCTTAGCTTTTTCATTCAAGGCTTATACTCTACTACGTGAGCCTTGGCTCTACTTTGAGCTTTTTGGTGGTTAATTAGAGATAAAATCATCCCTGTTTTCTTCCTAGGCTGGCTTTGAACCTTGAGCCTCAGATCTCAGCTTTCTAAGTGGCTAAGATTGCAGGCAAACATGGCTCAAATGTTGTGCCATTTATTAAGGCAAGCCCAGCTTTACTTTGCAGGAACTTTTTCTTTCTGGTTCTTTTTAATAGAAGCTTGCTCTTAGGTAAGCATGTGAGCTTTATGGGAACATTAATTAGATGTCTAAAAGTTGCCTGGGTCTCTGAATTATTTGTCTTTCTATGTCTGGCTGCGCTGGTGGTTTTTCTGTTTAGTTCAGCTGGTGATGGTTTCTGTCTAGTTCTACTCACGAGTGGAAGGAACCCATTGAAGGCTTGTGTTGCGAGGCAGAGGTCTAGTGGAACTAATAGAAGAATGGCTTACTGGTAGATAATTATTCCTCCTCTTTCTTTCTTTCTTTCTTTCTTTCTTTCTTTCTTTCTTTCTTTCTTTCTTTCCCTCCTCCTCCTCCTCCTCCTCCTCCTCCTCCTCTTCCTCTTCTTCTTCAAATTAGCAGTACAGAAGTTTGTGCTGAAGGTCTAACACTTGTCAGGCCCTCTACCACTTAAGCCATGCCCTTAGCCTTTTTTGGGGGAGGTTTGTTATTTTTGAGACAATTTACATTTAGGGGAAGGGTCAGGGTCTGCCAACATAGTGATCTTCTTATCTAAGCCTCTTACGTAGCTGAGATTACAGATTTGAGTCACCACACTCTGCTTGTTTGTTGAGATGTGTCTTGCTAACTTTTTGCCTTGGCTAGCCTTCAGCCATAATTCCCCCAGTTTTGTCAACATGAATAGCTAAGATTACAAGAGTGAGCCACTGAGTCTGGTCCGTGGAAGATAATTTCTTAACAAGTTAATCCTTGTCATGACTCCATGGCTCACCTGTCTTCTTATCGGAATCTCGCTTGGCATGATTTAAGACTGCCCAAGGATCTTGTCTTGTGTTTCCTTTTAATTCTGCTCTTGCTCACACCTTTCAAATCTACCTGCTTTCTGTCTCCCTCAGAATTTCTCTGGTTTGTGTTCACTGGCTCACTGGTGTTTATAGTTTCCTCCTGAAAATACACATGTCTCTTTTGTCACATTCCTGTGGTACTTGGGTGGGAAGAGGCAAGCATTGCTCTTTACTTCTCTTAGGCCAGGAGGTGACTGAGGCACCTCTCAGAAGGAGTTAAGAAGACATTGTGCTGGCCACACAAGAGAGGTAATGGTTGGGCCCACAGAGTAGTGTTTCATCTTGAACTTGATGCTATGCCAGTAAAGGATTTGGGGAAGGAGGAAAGTGAGGCAAGGATCAAAGGTGGGGGTGAGGGTGGCGATGGGGATAAGAGGAGGAGGAGATGGAACAGGTAGGGTAGAGTGGGTGGTGCTAGGCAGAGTTCAGATGTGCTGCAGTGTTGGTGGGCCCTCATGGGCCACTGGGACTTGTTGGCCTGCTCACTCACCTCATGGGGGTGCCAGGAGAAGGAGGATGTCTGATTTTTCTTCCCTGCTCTAAGCTTCAGGTCTGTGGATTTGTTCTGCTGGCCACAGTTTCCCAAAATTGGGACCCTCCTGCCTCAGAGGGCCTGGAGTGTGCTGTCTGTCAGTGTGGGATATGCCACGCCCACCATTTTCTAGCACAGCTCTGGTCTTTGATGTGTCAGCCATTGCTCAGGTCCAGCCTCCTGGGTCTTGAGCACTTCCTCACAATTGTGTATACATTAGAAGCAAACTGCTGTTTCATTCCTTTTAACAAACACTCACAAAGTAAATGATTGCTTAGGGAATGAGAACTCTGAGGTGCTTTTAATGAGAAAGCACATGAACCTGGCAGGGTGGATCTTGAGCTGGTTCTGGCTTCTCGGAGCTTCTTTTTGCAGAGGCCTATGGTAAGGACCCACAGGTGGTGGCCTATGTGTTCTGTGAGCTGAGCAGAATGGCATACTGCTGTGTGATGCTGGTGGCACAGGCCGCACCTCCAGTGCTCCTTGTTACCCTTGCCATTTCTTCTTGTATCTTTTACATCTAACCTTGCTCCCCATAAGGAACAGTGCTGTAGGCCAAGGCCCTCAAGCACTGCCCACCCATGTGTCTGTCTCTTACTCCAGGACCGGAAGCTCACCAAGCTAGAGCGACAGCGGTTCAAGGAGGAAGCTGAGATGCTGAAAGGTCTACAGCACCCCAACATCGTGCGCTTCTATGACTTCTGGGAGTCCAGTGCCAAGGGCAAGCGTTGTATCGTGTTGGTGACTGAGCTGATGACCTCAGGGACCCTGAAGACGTAAGTGCTGCCTGCCCACTGGCCCAGTGGTTTTGGTCATGGGTTCATGGGTTCATAGGTTCATGGTCATGACAGCTAGGGCTACTGGGGACCATCCTCTTAGTGCCTGTGGCTCAGTGTTCTGCTTCTCAGAAATGTCCCTCTTGGGTGGTAAGTCTTTGTCCCCTGCACTTCAGGAAGCCCTTCCCTAAATGAGAGGAAACAAAGAAATCTGGCATTTCCTTATAGCATCTGGCTTCCTCTGGCTTCCTGGACAAATGAGACCCATCCCCGGCTGCAGTTTTGAGACTGCCCTTTCCTGAGTAGGACACCAGGGGTTTGCTTTGCAGTATGCTGGTGTGTTTGTCCACCCTGTCTAGGGCTTTGCTTCTGGCCATGGATGAGCTGGCCCACCATGAGCTCTAATGGGAAGCCAACTAGAGCAGGTGTGGAGGGCTGGATGAGTGAGGCCTTGGGAGCTGGTGGCCATGGGTTGTCATGGCAGATGTCCCTCCCCGTGGACTTGGTCTGCACCATGAGGATAGGAGCCTTTTCTTCTGGGTGGTCACAGCTTGGTTTTGAGTGAGTTGTCCTGACCTGAGCCTCAGTTCTATACACTGCACAGATATAGCAAAGAAAGGGCCCCTCCCCCACCTCCCCTGTTAGTTCTCCACTAGGGATACCTCAGAATAGGCCACCCAGGAAGCCAGTTCAAGGAAGGTTTGACTTTCTTGATCCCTTGCCCTGGGTGTTCCTGCAGGCTCTGGTTCCCCTAACCCTCACTCTTATCTAGATGTTCACTGGCTGAGGCTGTTGAGCTGTGGCGGCTTTTCCCCTGGCCAGGGGGAGATCAGAACTGTGCCTGACATGAGCTTTACAAGGCCTGTAGTACAGAAAACAAGTGGAGGGTCATGGTCCTGGCTTGCTGCCTACCCGGGGTTGCTCTACCCATATGGCTTTGGCCAGGGTCAAGATGCCCAGCTTTAAGATGCCCAGCCTTCCAGCTGCACTTTCACTACCTGTTACAACAGCCTGGATGGGCTTGAAGGCAGACTGGATGGCATTAGGCAGAAGGTCCGCTGCTCATGAGCTGCTTGGTGAGCTTTGTCCCCCGTCCCAGGTACCTGAAGCGGTTCAAGGTGATGAAGCCCAAGGTGCTACGCAGCTGGTGCCGGCAGATCCTAAAGGGCCTGCTGTTCCTGCACACAAGGACACCGCCCATCATCCACCGAGACCTCAAGTGTGACAATATCTTCATCACCGGGCCCACTGGGTCTGTGAAGATTGGCGACTTGGGCCTGGCTACCCTCAAAAGAGCATCGTTTGCCAAAAGTGTGATAGGTAAACCCATTTTCCTCCCCTGATTTACCCCAGGAATTCAGTGGAAACTGGGCAGCATTGGAGGTACCACAAGTGCCTAGATTTTTCTTGGCAGCTGAAGGAAGTTTATGCTTAGTGTCTGAGCACAGGGACTTCAGGCTGGATGTGCAAGCAGTCTCTCCTTCCCTAGGACCTGTTGGGCAGAGCATACTGCCACTGGGCTGAGCACATTGGCTTTGCTCCTCCTGCTGCCCCTTCCCCGTCCAGATTCAGGGCCCTGCTGGCTTTTGCATTATCTCCCTGGCTGTTAGGTGCCAGCTGTGATTATCAGGTAGGGATGATAGGCTGAGTGCCAACTTCTGGTGATGTGTGGGTGCTGCAGCTGCTGGATGCCAAGAAGAGGTTCTGCCACAGAGGAACTGGAGGCTTGCAGCATGTGATGCTGGAGATGGTCTCAGCAGGCAGAGATGTACCCTAGCTATGGGACCCAAGGAAATAACATCTTGGGGTATCTAGAGACAGAGATGGAGGAGGCCCAGAGTTGGGTCTGCTTAGTGTTGAGAGGTGACGAGGAGAGATTTGACTTCTGGGCATTGATCCTCCTATTTAGCCCTCAGTTCTTGATTTTGAGGTCTTCCTCAGAAGCCTTCCTGTTGATGTTTGGGAGTAATGGCCTGGGTCCTGGCGCATGCCAGCCATAGCTGCTGTGTGGGATGAGGATCTGGATTGTACCATATGCCCAGCCTCAAGGTGGTCTTAGCACAGTGGCACTAAGAGTTCACCAGACCCTAAGCAGACCTGGTGGGCTTTGAAGCACTTGGAGGGCCTGCAAGGATGGCTATCTATAAGGATCCCTGTGTTAATGACAAGTGTGGCTCAAGAATGAGATTGGTGCTGATGGCTCATACCTGTAATCCTAGCTATTCTGGAGGCTGAGATCTAAGGATCATGGTTCAGAGCCAGCCTGGGCAGGAATGTCCATGAGTCTCTGATCTTCAATTGACTACAGTGGAGCTGTGGCTCCAAGCAGTAGAGCATTAGCCTTGTGCACAGAAGCTCAGGTACAGTGTCAAGGCCCTGGTTCAAGCCCAACGATCAGCAACCCTTAACCCTTCCCTCCCCCCCCCCCCGCCAAAAAAAAATAAAAGGATTGAGAGAAGTCACATATTAACTGGCACCTGGAATGGCCCTCCAGAGGAGGAGGGGCAGAGAGCAGCAGGTCTTTGGGCTTTGTGAATTTGTGGTTTTGTCACATGTTTAGGGATAGCAGTTGGGGAAATTAAACTCTTGGTAATCCCTGGGAACTGTTCTAGCTGTGTTGTGTGTTTGGAACATGGCATCTGGATCGAGATAGTTGCCCATAGGAAGTCCTCCAGACTTTGGTAGTTCTTGGCAGCCCTGGGAGAGAAAGTGGTAGGGAGCAAAGATGGACCAAGGCCTCAGTTTTCCTGTCTGTGAAGTGGATGGTGGTGAGCAAGGATCTGAGCTCCATCCTGGGGAAGCACACTCCATGGCTGTGGGGGTTGCATGCAGGATCTGAGCTCCATCCTGGGGAAGCACACTCCATGGCTGTGGGGGTTGCATGCAGTGGCTCTGAGCTTCAGGCAGTTTCCAAACTAGTTTTACAAACTTTGCCCTTGGAAATGACTCCAGTGGCAGAGACAGGTGGCAGGAGGGCAGGAGGGCAGGAGGGCTGCTCTGGGTCCCATCTAAGAAGTAAGTGTCCAGGACCAAAGTACATTCTGTTAGATGGAATGGAGGTGCCCTGTGAAGTTCCAGGCTTCCAGTAACTGGAAATGAGGCTTTGTGTTGTTGAGCTGGTTTGAGTTGAAGGTTTGTGGGGTGTCTCCCTTCACTCTGGATTTTGCTCAGCCAAAGCCTAAGAGGCTCTGTTTCAAGGCTGGGACCTAGGGTGTCCTCAGCTGCTCCTGCTCTTGGGAACTGAGACTTGATGAGCAGGGCTCTCCTGGGCAATGAGCCCAGAGGCCTGTCCTTAGCAAAGGGCCCACAGGGGGAGGGAGCAGCCACAGGCAGATAGGAGCTTTCCAAGTTCGTACTCAGGCATCCCACCCAGGCATCCTCCCTATCCTGTGGAAGAAATTTTCCCCCAGGCCTGTTAGTAGAGTGCCCCCTGCCTGTGAAAATGGTTGCTTAAGGCCACCCATAGGGTTGTCTACACTGCTGGCAAAGGACCCAAGGCTTCCTAGATGTTGTAGTCCCATTGGAGGGACACAGGGCCCCTCTTCTGTCTGGGGTACCTGAGGAGCAGTGTGCATCATGGACTTCTTTCCCCAGGCCTTCAGGATAAGTCTTGATGGCCTTTTCTTTGCCCTTTAGACATAGTGCCCTTGTAAGGGTGGATCAGGGGCCACAGCTGCCCTGGGAAGGGTGTGTGTGGTTTCTATGAGGCAGTGTCTTTACGCATGGGTATCATCCTCTGTATCTGTACTACTGCAATTACTTGGCATTGTGGCAGTGCTACGAACTGTGTGACACTAACAGGCCTAAATGTGGGTCTTACTGGTTTGTGCACATTGTGTACACCAGGCCTGGGAATATCCCCAGGCCTCTCACTAGGAATGGTGGCAGTGAGATGATCCAGCCCTGCCTGAAAGTCAAACAGGGTCAACCAGCTGCCTAGGTGGCTATGTAGTGTGATCAGGGCACGAGGGCTACTGAGGGACCTGCCTGCTCAAAAGGGCTTCCTGGAGGTGGTAGTGATGGAATCAGGCCCAGTAGGGAGTAAAGAGAAAGAGGCCAAGATGAACTAATGTAGTTATTTTTAGAAAAAGCTTTGGATGGACTGAGTGTGCCAGGTGGAAGTAGGAGAGGGAGTGGGCTATCGGAGACCTTGTGGCTGTTATAAGTAAGCAATTAGGGCCCAAGGCAATGTGGGGTCCACAAGGTGGATAGGGAAGCATGGAGGTAGATTTCTCCTGTCCACTGAGAAGAAGGGCAAGGGCCAACTGTGTTGATTTGGTTTGGTCTTAATAAAACTCAATGTAACAGGAAATAGTTACGGCTTTGATTTCTGTGAAGGAAGTCGTTTATCATTCAGTACAGATCCAGAACCTAGTAAACTATGACAGTGGTTGTTTTTCATGGGTTGTAGTGTCAGACAGGAGTGGGTTCCTCCCCTACCTTATTTCTTTTAGACCCCAAGACACAGCCCCTGCTCACAAGGGGATAAGGATGCTGTTCAACTACAGCCCTACAGCTACTTCTTGTTAAAAAACAAACTGGTCAGATGCGGTGGCTCACGCCTGTAATCCTAGCTACTTAGAAGGCTGAGATCTAAGGATTACAGTTCATAGCCAACCCGGGCATTAAAAGGTCTGAGAGACTCTATATCCAATTAATCACCAGAAAACTGGAAGTGGCATTGTGGCTCCTAGAGTAGGATGGTAGCCTTGAGTTGAAGAACTCAGGGGCAGTGTCCAGGCCCAGAGTTCAAGTCCCACTACTGACAAAAAACAAATAGCAACAGAAGAAAAAAAAAATCCAGATACCAGTGGCTAATGCCTGTAATCCTAGCTACTCGAGAAGTCGAGATCTGAGGACTGAGATTCAAAGTCAGCCTGGGAAAAAAGTCTATAACACTCTAACTAAACACCAACTCAGCTAGAAGTGGAGCTGTGGCTCTAGTATTAGAGCATTATTAGTTTTTAGTACAAAAGTTAAGGGACAAAACCCAGGTCCTGAGTTCAAGCCCCAGAACTGGAAGAATTAAAAAAAAAAAAAAAAAAAAAGACAGAAGAAAGACATGTTTGTCTCTGTAAAGCTCTTGCTCTTGCCTGCCTCCTGCAGGAGGAGTTTGGCCCAGGGATGGGGATGGGGAGATGAGGTTCATTCTTGACTTTGACACAGACATTTTATTTGTATGAAGTTGGGGGTGGCAGTGTGTGAGAGGCCCATGGGCCCAGAAATAGCAACTATGTAGCTGATGGCCGAATGTGAAACAGATTAGTGGGTGAGATTGTCCCTAGACACATATGTATATACATATTTAAACACACACATCATGTGTTATTTCTAAAATTCAGATTTAAATGACTACATTGTAGGGGAAAGGAGAAAAAAATGGTCAAATGTTCAAGGTTTATGGAGAATTGGAATCTCTCAACTGAGAGTAGGGGCTGAGTCTGCTTCACTCCCTACACACAGCCTGTCCCCCAGAGCCAAGCTACCCGAGGCCTTGGGTGTTTCCTTTTTTAGGTGTGGGGGAAGATTGTAGGGCTTGAACTCTGGGCTTTGTCCCTGAGCTCTTTAGCTCAAGGGTAATGCTCTACCATTTGAGCTACCACACCACTTCCCGTTTTCTGGTGGTTAGCTGGAGATAACAGACTTTAGTGCTTGGGCTGTGATCCTCAGACCTCTGCCTCCTGAGTAGTCACCAGCGTCCAGTCCTTGGGGTGTTACTTGTGAACAAGGTTCTAAATTCCTGCAAGTGTCAAAAGCAGCCCAGGGATATTACTGCTTCTAGCTGAGCTGTGTGCTGCATGGGCTGTTAATGTGGCATCTTTGCCAGGCTAACAAGGATTCCCCACAAGTGCCAGAGAATGGTTAGATTGGTACCCGGCTTCTTGTCTAGCAGCCCTAAGACCAGTGTCCTGATGAGGTCTGGAGATGTGGCCAGGCAAAGACCAGAACATGACCCTTAGACACTTGGCTGACCCCAAAGTAGGAAAGGGCTTTGTGTGATTTCTCTCCTCCATCCTGGGCAAGCTGTTCTGATACCATGGGGCTCTGTTAATCTAGGTGGCATTGTGGGAAATTGAAGTGGCTCTGGGGAGTGAGCCCTTCCTTCTTGCAGCTTAGGACTGAGTCAGTTGCTGTGCTTCTCTCTGTGCCCACTGCCACTGTTGCAGGCCTCTTTATTGATCATGGGGGTCTAGACCCATGTATCAGCTAGTGAGCCCCTTACAGGGTTTGCTGGGACATGCCTGAAGCAGAAGTTTATGTTGTCACCATTCCTACCTGTGGCCTGAATACAGTGGGTTTTGTGACACCTTTCTTCCAGCCTTAGCCTAAGTAGTACATTTATTATTTTGTGACAAACTTACGGATAGAAAAAAAACTTAAAATGATAACAAGCCAGGCGCCAGTGGCTCATGCCTGGAATCCAAGGTACTGAAGAGGCTGAGACCAGGAGATTACAGTTCAAAGTCAGCTCAAGTAGAATTCTGTCTTTGAGACTCCATATCCAAAATAACCAACTAAAAAGCCTGGATAGAGACATGACTTAAGTGGTAGAGCACCAGCTGTGAGCAAGAAAGCAAGCAAAGCAAATTTGAGGCCCTGAATTCAAAATGTGGTTCTGGCAAAAATTAAAACAAAGCAAAAAACAGTGTGAAGCAAAACCAAATACCAGGGTTTTGAAAGCAAAAGGGGGATTACTAGGGAAGAAGGAGGGCTAGGGGGAAGAGGGAGAGAATGAGAAAGAAATAAGAAAGAAAGAAGTTGAATATGATCAAAGTACATATGTACACGTAAGAAATCCCTTACCATATGTAATTTAATATACAGCAATTAAACTAGTGTAGTGTGGCCACTACACTAGGGAGTGTGATCTAGTGGCAGAGTGCTTACCTAGCATGCATGAAGCCCTGGGTTCAATTCCTCGGTACCACATACACAGAAAAAGTTGTGGCTCAAGTGGTAGAACACTAGCCTTGAGCAAAAAATGTCCAAGGACAGTGCTCAGGCCCTGTATTCAAGTCCCAGGACAGGCAAAAACAACAAAAACAACTACCAGTGCAAAAAAAAAATTCAGTGTAACAACACAGTTCAAAAACTTAAGAGGACAAAAATTCCCAGCATGTGGCCGGGAGTTTGGCCTAGTGGTTAAAGTGCTTGCCTAGCATGCATGAAGACCCGGGTTCGATTCCGAGGTACCACATACATAGAAAAAAGCTGGAAGTGGTGCTGAGGCTCAAGTGGTAGAGTGCTAGCCTTGAGAAAGCCCAAGGACAGTGCTCAGGCCCTGAGCTCAAACCCAGGACTGGCAAAAAAAAAAAAAAAAAAAATTCCCAGCATAAATAAGAGCCCTCTGACTCTACGCAATCTCTGGTTTCAAATGGAATGCTGAAGATAGCATTCATATTCCTGCACATAAAACTAAACATATTTTTGGTTTCCCACATTTACCTTAAATGTTCACTTTTTGTAATAGACATATAATATGTATTCAACTGAAGTGACAGGTAAAAGAAACCTCAACAGGGCTGGGAGTTTGGCCTAGTGGTAGAGTGCCTGCCTAGCATGCATGAAGACCTGGGTTTGATTCCTCGGTACCACATACATAGAAAAAAGCCAAAAATGGCGCTGAGGCTCAAGTGGTAGAACTCTAGCCTTGAGAAAGTCCAAGGACAATGCTCAGGCCCTGAGCTCAAGCCCAGGACTGGCAAAAAAAAAAAAAAAAAAAAAAAAAAAAAAAAAACCAAAAAAAGAAAACCTCAACATAGACTTTTTACTGTAATTAAATTTTGTGGTAATTTTTATCTTCTTAAGAAATAAAGTTTAGAATATTTTTATTCCAAAGTCAGCAAACATACAGACATTTAAAAGCAGCCTTGGAGCTGGTTGTAGGAGGCTCAGGGGGCTGAGATCTAAAGATTGAAGTTAGAAGCCAGTCCAGGTAGGAATTTAATGAGATTCTTATCTCTAATAAACTACTCAAAAAATAGCTGGACTATTGCTGTGGCTTGAGTGGTAGAGTGCTAGCCTTGAGCAAAAGAAGCTCAAGGGCTTTGCTCAGACTCAGAGTTCAAGCCACAAGACCAGCAAAACAAACAAACAAAAAAAAACCACCCTCTATCTGGTGAATATAATGTAACCCTTTTATTAATTACAATAAAAATATATGGAAAACAAACAAACAAACAACAACAACAAAAACGCAGCTTCAGGCCAGTAGGCTGTGTAATTCTAGCAATTAAGGAGGCTGAAATCTGAGGGTATGGTTCAAGTTAGCCTGGACAGGAATCTTACCTCCAGTTAACACCAAAAGATCAGAAGTAGAGCTATGGCTCAAGTGGTAGAGTATAAAAGCTCAAGGACAGCATCTCAGTCTCCCCACCCCCACAGACAGACAAATAAGCAGCTTTGCCCTGTAGGTGTGGCCAAGTAGTAGAGCACTAGTCAAACAAGCATGAAGACTTGAGTTCAAACCCCACTACTGT
The DNA here is from genome assembly GCF_031878675.1 of Megascapheus bottae. Classification (NCBI taxonomy): domain Eukaryota; kingdom Metazoa; phylum Chordata; class Mammalia; order Rodentia; family Geomyidae; genus Megascapheus; species Megascapheus bottae. The sequence continues at coordinate 36,331,249 of NC_143511.1, read as the reverse complement.
CAAAAATAAAGGGAGCAAGTGTAACCTAGTGGTTGAGTGCTTGCCTAGCATGCATGAAGCCCTGGATGTGATTCCTCGGTACCACATACATAGAAAAAAGCCAAAAGTGGTCCAGTGGCTCAAGTGGTAGAGCTCTAGTCTTGAGAAAGCCCAAGGGCAGTGCTCAGGCCCTGAATTCAAGCCCCAGAACTGGGGCGGGGGGCGGGGGGAGCAAGATAGATAGGTAGGTAGATAGATAGTAAAATTAAATTAAATAAAACAGCCTTATTGAAGTTTCTGTTCAACTCAACACTCAGTGAGACCTATTATGATATTACAGCAAAAGCTTGTTACAGAAAATTAAAAACCTAGAAGCAAAGAAAGGTAAAGAAGGGGAATATCCATTATTGTATACCCCTAACTGTCCAGGGTATGACAGATGAATGTATACGCAGGCTTGTGTTTATTCACAGATCCTATCATCAGTTCCCACATTCTTAAAGAGCTAAGGTAGCAACTGGGCCCAGTGGCTCATTTTTGTAATTCCAGTTGCTTTGAAGGCAGAAACTAGGAAGATCATGGTTCAAGGCCAGTCTGGCAAAAAGTTAATATGACTCTACTTCAATCAGTAAGCCAGTGACTATAATTCCAGTAATGCAAGAGGTAATAGGTAAGAGGATCTAGAGCCCAGCCTATATCTAAACAAAACCCATGAGATCCTACCTGAAAAACAAGAGAGCAACAAAAGGACTAGGGGCATGGCTCAAGTGGTAGAGCACCTGTTTAGTGAACATGATTCCCCAAATTTAGTCCCTAGCACCACCATCACACACACACATGTGAAAATGATTTGCATTTTTTGTTTACTGCACTGTGAGAAGATCCTATTTAGGATCTGTCAGTTGATGCTATGGGACATGCCTAGTAAGTCAAGCCATTCCTTATTTGGGGGGAAGTTTATTGGGGACTTTCAAGACCTTCCTGGGATTTTGCAGTTACAATGACTTTGGAGTGAACACCAGGTTTTCGTTACCTTTGGGGTATCTAAACATATTCTTAGTGGCATACTAACCACAAGTCCAGGGCATGTACATATCCCATGGTAAGTCATTCTTCCAATTCTGGGAGTAGGGGTGGTACCTTAAACTGATCACTAACCCTGAAATCACGAGGTAACATTTGGGAAGTTCATTCTGTAGAACATACATGTCTTGGTTTCCAGGACAGGTGACGGTGAACATCCCGAGTGTGTCTTGTGACAGCCACGGTTTCCAAGGGTTTGAAGGGCTCCTCCTGGACACTGGCTCCTACTGGCCTTGGGCTGTGGCCAGCTGACCCTGTCATTTGTTGCTCCTGTTACAGGCACACCTGAATTCATGGCTCCCGAGATGTATGAGGAACACTACGATGAGTCAGTTGATGTCTATGCCTTTGGGATGTGCATGCTAGAGATGGCCACCTCGGAGTACCCCTATTCAGAGTGCCAGAATGCTGCCCAGATCTACCGCAAGGTCACCTGCGTAAGTCTACTTAGCCTTCTCGTAAAGAAAGACACCGCAATGGGTGCGGGCCACAGCCTCAACCATAGCTGTGTGGACCTTGAGAAAATTTGAACCACAGCTGTGTGAGGAAAAGAGGGAGTGTGGCCATCGCACAGATGGGGAAGCAGAGGATTGGCTAGGTGACATCTTTTAGTAGGAGTGATAGATGATTAGGTGCCAGGGATGGAGCTTAGCCTCTGAGGCTGATTCAGAAAACCCTGTGTGTCCAGGAAACAGAAGCTTAGGTGTTCTCTGGCTCCACCTGGTCCCCTGCCAGGAGGCTTGGCCCAGGCAGGCTGTCCCAGTTATTCCCTTTGCTTGTTCTAGGCTGCCCCTCAGTTGTTGCTGTCCCCATCTTTATTTTGGAACCACAGTTTGTTTTCCTTTTCACCAAACCATTGGCCCAGCCAAGCATGTCTTTAAGTGGTTGGGCAGCCTGTGAGCCTTAATCCCTGTTTTGCTGTCGCTGTGATTTTTGAGTTGATCCGATGGTTTCAGCTGTACAAATAGATGGGCCTTGTCCTCCCTCTGTGGTGGCCTCCCTGGTTGGGGGAATAAAAACAAAGCCTGTGGAGGTGGAACAGCCAGGCTAAGACTTCTCTATTTCTATTCCCACTGGGTCCTCAGCCCTCATGGCCAGGCCTGGAGGCCCTTGGAGCAATCCTGACAGCAGCCCTAGACGGCTATGATCTCAGGAGTCTCCATCTCAGCCTGGGATTGCTCTCAGCCTGGGTGGTTAGTGCTGCTGGGCACAGTGCTTTGTCTGTGCATTCTTCTCTCAGCAACTGCATAGTCAGATGCTCCTTCTGCAGATGTGCACAATGAGGTCCTGATTCTTTGCATCCCTGCAGCTTTACCTTGAGTCCATCCCTAGCTCTAAATTATCAGTTATTCCATTGCCCCCAGTAGTCCCCTCCTGCCCTGAAAGTCTCTTGGCCTGGCTCTTGGCCAGCAGCATGACCACAAACTATGTACGGTCTTGCCTCCTTGGGGAAGGGTGTGGGGAGGAAGTCCAGATGTGGTTAGAAATGTTTGGCTCTGTGGGAAGCTTTGAGTCCACCACCATGGTGCTGTGGTTCCTCCTCCAGGTGATGGGGCAGCTGGCTCGGGAGGCCCTGAAGACTCTACTTAGGGCAAGCTCTGATCAACACCTTTCCAGAAACTGACTGCTATATTTGAAGTGTCAGCCCCAGTATCAAATTCTGCAGCACAAGTGGAGCTGTTGCTGGGGTAGTGGGGTGGGGGGGGAGGTGGGGTGGTTATCAAGGAGATCTAGACTGAGGGGACTGACCTGAGGGGGCATGGTGGCTGCTGCACACATAGGGTCACTCACGAAGGTGTTCTCCAGAAAGAGACTTATAGGAAACTAGGCTACTGTATGCACAGTAGGGAAGATAAAAGAGTAGATCCTAACTGGTTTCATATAGCATGCCCATTTATTCCTAGCTTTACTTTCTCTTGCCTGGAGCTTGAATGTGTTACACCTATGGGTGTAGAGTTGTCATCACAATTGGAAAACTTTCCACCATCATTTTGTCAAGGATTTCATTCTGTCCTGCCTCCCCATCTGTCCCTCTGGGACACTAGTTTTATGTATGTCATGTGCCTACTGGTCCTTGCTGTGTCCCATATTCTGAAATGAAGGGAACATAACCTTAGCAAACATTTCTCTCTCTGTGCTCTCTATCTGATCATTGATTGCCACATCTTTTCTTCTGTGGTGTCTGATTCTTCTGCAGCTAATGTGCTTTAGTGCAACCTGGAATTTATTTCTAGTTCCATATATATATATATATATATATATATATATATATATGCCATTCAGTTCCTGCTACGTGTATTTTCCTTTAAAGGTTTCTTTGTAACTACAATGACTTTTCTGGCTTTGTCTGAAAAATCAAGTGCTCTCCATTTGTTGCTTTTCTCCCAAGTCATCAGCTACATCTTTGTGCCTCGTGGCATATCTAGTAGTTTTTGTTTGGATATTGCACATTGTATGCATTTCATCTGCCTGCTTCCTAGTTATTGGGAGTGACGGTGCCCACAGCTCCTTCATGGTTTCTTCCTCAAACCTGTGATGTCCTTGTGATCTAATTCTAAGCAGCTTCAAGGGAATGATGTGCACACATCTGAGCTCTTTCCTTCCAGAAGTGTCTTTTGTGACCTTCATAAGGTCTGAGACCCATTCCATTTTCAACTCAGTAAGACCCCAGGCTCTGTTGGGTTCTGTGCCTCAGACTGGGAACTGCTGTGGGCAGCATGCATGCAGTGGGCGGGGGATGTCCCATTGATGCTTCCTCTGAGTCTACATCCCGCACTTCCTGTTAACAGTGTATGAACATAGTCGTGTGGCATATGTTGTCCCATTTTTCCAGCAGTCTCTACAGGATAAACTCAGCACTAGTTCTTCTGCCACAGGGGTTTTCCTGTACTGAGGTTGGTGAGGATGCCAATTCATTTTCCATTAGGTGACAACTATTTTCTTCTTAGGGCATCAAGCCGGCCAGCTTCGAGAAAGTGCATGATCCTGAAATTAAGGAGATCATCGGGGAATGCATCTGCAAGAACAAGGAAGAAAGGTGAGTTCCGGTTTGGTGCTGGAATCTGAGTTATTCTCCAGCTGAAGTTTTTCCAGCTTGTGTGTTCAGCCACCTTCCTAACAAGGAAGATCAGAGGTCAGGCTTGGGCCACAGCAGCACTAGGCTTGAGAGCTGCCCACCAGACAGTGAATCCAGAGAATTTTCTAAAACAACTTGCCCAATGCCCTATGCACCTGGGCTTTCCCTTTACCCCTCTTGGCTTTCTTTCTAGTTATCCCTCCAAATTTCATCCATTTCCATGATCTGTTGCCTGGGACTCCCAGCCTTCCTCCATCTTCCTCTTCTACTCTCTCTTCTAAACTACATTGTATGTCCCTCATTGCCCCATCCACCTCTCAGGCAGCATGCCCACCTCGGGAGCTGCTCCACAAAACCATCTCCCCTCTCAAAGCAGAGTTGGTCTTCCCAGCTGCACAGCCAGAAATCTGGAGGTGCTTCTACAGCTTTTCCTCTCTCAAAACAAACTGTGGCAAACCCACCATCCACAAGACATTTTTAGCAGCAAATAGAGATAGATAGCTGATGCACATAGCCACGGAGAAGCTCTTCAGATTCTATACTGTGTGCGCTGCATGATTCTGTCAGTACTGGAGAAGAGAGCAGACTTGTCACCTGTCCCCTCTTCTTGCAGGTGCCCTCACTGCTCTGGGGAAGCCTATGGCCTTTGTCATAACATTGGCAGGGAGGTGGGGCTACTGGGAGCAGTATTCTGCCTCTTCTGGTTCCACCCAAAGCCAAAGTGAGGATTGAGAGCTTCCCAGCACATGGGCAGGAGCTCTAATTGCATTGTGTGCAGCCTGATACAATGAACCATGTTTTATTGTATTTTATTTTATTTTTGCAAGTCATGGGACTTGAACTCAGGGCCTGAGCACTATCCTTGGGCTTTTTCCTCAAGGCTAGCGCTCTGCCAACTGAGCCACAGCACCACTTCCAGCTTTTCTATGTATGTGGTACCGAGGATAGAACCCAGGTCTTCATGCATGCTAGGCAAGCACTCTTACCACTAGGCCAAACTCCTGGTCCCTTCTTTTTTATATAATGATGGAGAGAAAGGATGTATTAAAACATGATGGAATAGATCATATTGAGATAATGACTTTTCTTCATCTCTTGGGAATTAGGAATGTCACTGCTGGTGTTGCTCTCAGAGCAGAGCCTGTCCACCAAGTAGTAAAGTCAGAGACCTTTCTCAAACAGCTTGCCCAGCTTTCCAGGGTGTTGACCTGATGCTTAGATGCAGTGCTATATGCATATTCTGGGCCATCATGTTACCTTAAAAAGGCACATCCTCTTCAAGGAGCCTAGGCACCGAGGTTCTTTATCCCAGAGCATCTGCCTGTGAGCCACTTTTCCTCCAGGTATGAGATCAAAGACCTGCTGAGTCACGCCTTCTTTGCGGAGGACACAGGCGTCAGGGTGGAACTCGCAGAGGAGGACCACGGCCGGAAGTCTACCATTGCGCTGCGGCTCTGGGTAGAAGACCCTAAGAAGCTAAAGGGCAAGCCCAAGGATAATGGAGCCATAGAGTTCACCTTCGACCTGGAGAAGGAGACTCCTGATGATGTGGCCCAGGAAATGGTAATGTACACGTACCCCACACCACCCTATATGCCCAGTAAGGGGCTCAGCTGTGCTGTTGGGAGGTCTGAGATAAAGGTTGTGGGGATCATAGTTTCTTTCTTTCTTTCTTTTTTTCTTTCTTTCTTTCTTTTTTTTTTTAACCAGTCCTGGCTCAAACTCAGGGCCTGGGCCTTGGGATTCCTCAAGGCTAGCACTCTACCACTTGAGTCACAATACCACTTTCAGCTTTTTCTATGTATGTGGTACCAAGGAATCGAACCCAGGGCTTTGTGCATGCTAGGCAAGCACAATGCCACTAGGTCACACTGTCAGTCGGATCACAGTTTCTAAAGATTGGAAAAAGCTATCCAAATGTTGTTACCCTAGCAAAGTAGGTGTTGCCCAGGGAAGCAGCCAGCATGGAGGCTCCATATCACAGGATAAGATGATGAGGTAGACACAGAAATAAGTAAGCCACTGTATCTAGAAGAGAAGCTGAGGAGAAATGAGATGGGAGGAGTATGCAAGCCATGTTAAGAAGAAGGGGTTCATGGTCAGATGTGTACATAGTAACAGGAAAGCTGGGGTCTTCTCTACTGCACAGGGCCTGGAAAATAACTGGCTAGGACACAGCATGGGAAGGAACCAACTGTGATTGTGGAAAGTGAGCCAGGAACTTGGATGCACTGGAAAAGGACTTGCTTGCTTTGACCGAATTCTTGCTAACTTTGTTTTCAATATATTGTCTTTGAGTATGGGATCTTTGTTTTTCCTTTTGCTTTGGGGGCACTGTTTTGGCTATTTTCTACCTAGAAAAGGGATGGAAGAATGCACTCTGTCTCTTCTGTCCCATTACTTCCTCTTGCATGCCTGTCTTTGGTGAAAGGAGTTTTGAGTGTCTTAAGAGAGTGGACTCTTACTGTCTGAAGGGGATGTTGAGGTTTCTGGAGCAGGAAGGTAGGAGACAGACCTGCCCAACTCAGGGAAATAGTAGTTCAGATTGAGGTGTGGGCAAGAGAGGCCACACTGGTTCTAGGCGATGATGATATGATATAATATTAGTCATCAGGAGTAAGGCAAACCATGAAGGCCCAGATAGATGATTCTGATCCAGTTTGCAAAGTCTGTGCCATCCAAAATGTAGCTATGACCCAAAGTCACAGAGGGGCACCATAGGGCCGGGAATTTGGCCTAGTGGTAGAGTGCTTGCCTGGCATGCACGAAGACCTGGGTTCAATTCCACAGTACCACATACGTAGAAAAAAAGCCTGAGTGGTAGAGCTCTAGCCTTGAGAAAGTCCAAGAACAGTGCTGAGGCCCTGAGCTCAAGCCCAAGACTACAAAAAAGAAAGAAAGAAAGAAAGAGAGAAAGAAAGAAAGAAAGAAAGAAAGAAAGAAAGAAAGAAAGAAAGAAAGAAAGACAAACAAACAGAGGGACACCTCACAGGACCAGAATCCCAAGGTCCCTCCATATTTCAGGGTAAGCTGATGAGCTGAACATAGAAATAAGTGATTGATATCTAGACAGAAAGCTAAGCAGAAATGAGCCATCAGCTCAATGTAAGAGAACCAGTGGCTTTACATGTCTCATTGTCACAAAGGTGTTTGTCCTTTTGCATTTGTCTTAAAATAAGCTTTTCACTGTTGAAACTGTGTCTTAAAATAAGCTTCTTACTATTGGAACTGCATAAGCTCCATGCCCAGGTGCACTGGCTACTTGGGTTCTTCAGTCCCCTAGTCAGGAGAAGTGGACACGTTTTTGGATGGGGTTAGAGAAATGGGAGGAGAGAGCACTCTATAGGCTCTGTAGGGCCAGATACTATGCCTACTATGACTTAATGAGACCCTGTTCAGGCTTGCTGATGCCAAAGAAGGAATGTGAGCTATTAGGACTGGGACTGAGGGACTCAGTGAGCCTTGCATTGGTCCACACTCTGGAGACTCCTCCTCCTGCTCCATGTCTGTGGGCCAGGGCATGTGGTATGTGAGGGGTGCATGGATCACTGGGTTTAGGTTGTGCATAGAAGTGAGTCAGGAAGGAAGAAGCAGCCTCCCAGCTAGGCTTCCTGAAGCCATAAACCTAAGGGATCTGGAGTGGCATGGAGCTGCTCTTGTCATATGCCATGTGACTGAAAATCATATGAGTTCAGGTCTTGCTTATGCCACCTTTGCCTCTCCACAGCAACAGGCTAGATGTGCTTCTGATGTCTCCCTCTACCCAGACTTCTAGAGGATATACACCTGATGCACGGCCTTAACACCCAAGGTCTCTAGGGAAAGATGCCTCCTGGGTGCTGATGCCATAGCCAGAACGCTGGCATAAGCCCTAATATGAGATTGTGATTGCACAGTGAGGGTAAGAGTGGGCATATACCATTGGGCTAGAACCCAGACTGTATTGTTACTCCCAGAAGTGTGAAGTGCCCTCTGGTCACATTTCTGGTTTGACAGAATCCTCTGCTGTGATCTTATCTGATCTTTAAAGCTCTGTGCTTCCTGGAGGACTGTGGCTGCCCCGTGACTGGGTGAGGCTCTCAGAGGTGTTTTCAAACCTAATAGCCAAGAGGTACTGTGCTACACTCAGATAGTCATCAACACAAATGTCTTGTGCCTTCAGTAGTACTGTGTATGGATATGGAAACTGAGACTTGGTGCTAACCAAAGCATAGGGTCTATGATTGGAAGTTCAGGAAGATCAGCTGAAATGTAGGTCTCACATTCTTTCTACAAGACATAGTCATGTTTGCTCTGTACTGGCAGAGGAGGGTGTGAGGGATTTGGGAGCTAAGCCCCCAGGTCAAGGGCCACAGTGTGGATAAGCCATAACAACAGCATGTCAAGGCTCATCTTGAGTGATTCCAACGTAGGCAGTGCATCCAGAAGGTACACAGGATCCCAGATAAGCAGATTCTGGATACATGGACTTTGGCCAGACGGTGGTCTCTCGGATATACTCTGGACCTACTTCCTAGGATTAGCTGCTTCCAAAGTAGATTCCTCCCAAGACTTCACCTCATCCCTGCTTGTCACCAAGTGGAGAATGGCATGGCCATCCACATGTCCATCACCTCAGCTGATCCATGACACTTGGCTGAACTCACATGTTTTGTCTCTGGGTTAGTTCTTCCTCCTTCCATTTTCCCCTCCCATTCCACTTCCCTCCTCTGTTTCTTAGTACATTCTTGTCACCATGAGACATGTCATCCATGAAATAGAGCATCCATGCAGAAGGGACATGACTTGTGTTCAGTTACAAAATAATAATAAAACAATGTGTGTCCCCTATTCTGCTAAAGAAACAGGCCCAGCCTGGGAGCTGTTTGTGACTGGCTGAAAGCCAGTGAGATTCCACTTGTGAATAGCTTCACATGAGCCTGCCTCTCCCCTTCCTGAGCCTCCTGAACCCCAAGCCCCAGGAAACCTGTCTAAGTTCCAGTCCTGTATACTTTTTTATCCTTCATGTTCATGAGAGACTCCAGGCTCTCACTTTCTGAAATCCTTCCTTGAACCTGAGCTGCAAACTGCAAGACTCACATTATGGGTCTTGGGAGCCCCTGGGGATTGAAGCTTCTCTTACAATATAGATGTCCAGGTGTGAGCCCTCCTGGAACCACCTAGAGGGAGACAAGGAAGATCAGGATAGGGTTAGGTATAGTGGGTCAACATGGCTAAGGGAAGGGGAGGTTCTTTGGTGTCCTACGCTGCCTTTGGTTGAAGTGACCTGGATGTAAGCCAGGCAGACCTTAACTCCAGGACAGAAAGGGACAGGAAAAGGCTTCCCTTTGGCTTTCAAAGTTCCATGTAAAGGAAACTACTTCTATGGGACAGATTGTGTCTACATTCTACCATATTTGGGGGAAAAAATGAAATGTCTTAGTGAGGAAGACTGCAGAAACTATGAAGGTGGATGAAAAGAGAAATAAGCCATAACTCTGGTGGTGTAAAAAAGAAAAACTGCTCTCTCTCTAACAACTTCTAGTCAGACAAGCCACGTGTGGGTGGAGGCCTGAGGATGACAGTGTTGCTGTGACCTGGGTTTACCTGGGGCTTTAAAGTCTTGTGACCTGAGGCTTTAGAGCCTTGGATACATGTTCTTGCTGCTTTTGCACAGGGAATGGATGATACTTGGCTAGGGGTTTGCTCTTGCAGGCCTGCAACTGACATCAGTCCTCCCCTGCCTCAGCTTTCCCACAAAGGCCCCAGGAAAAAGCCTACTCCCAATTCTGAGGAAGCACCCAGAAGAGAACTCCAGGCCTAGTTCCCTTCTCTGAGAGAATGAATCATCCAGATCCTGAGGATCTTCCCAGCCAGGATGAAGATTGGGCTGGAAGGGTGGGTGGGCCTTGCTGAGGATGTTGTATCCACCTCTGAATCCTCATTTCTAGCCACATGCCTGCCCTCATCTTCTTCTAACTGAGTCATTAATTCTTTAACCTGAACATTTCCATGTCGAGTCTTCTCCTGACAAGTAGAAGTATCTTTCCAAATAAATTACCTTGAAAGTAGCAAGGACCCACTGGGAAGTTATATGGTATTATAAAGCACTGCTTTCCTCCCATGAACCACTTGAGAGTACGTTACTAGCCTAATGCTCTGCATACTGAATTCTTTCATATACATTTAGCACAAAATAGGACATTTTCAGCTGGATGCCAATGGCATCCTGGCTAATCAGGTGGCTGAGATCTGAAGATCACAACTTAGGTAACCAGCTTAGGCAGAAAAGTCTATAAAAGAGTCCATCTCAGGCTGGGAGTTTGGCCTAGTGGTAGAGTGCTTGCCTAGCATGCATGAAGATCCAGGTTTGATTCCTCAGCACCACATACATAGAAAAAAGCCATAAGAGGCTGGGAGTTTGGTCTAGTGGTAGAGTACTTGCCTAGCATGCATGAAGACCCGGGTTCAATTTCTCGGTACCACATACATAGAAAAGCTGGAAATGGTGCTGTGGCTCAAGTGGTAGAGCTCTAGCCTTGAGAAAACCCAAGGACAGTTCTCAGGCCCTGGCCAAGAAAAAAGAAAGAAAGAAAGAAACGGAGAGAGAGACAGAGAGACAGAGAGAGAGAGAGAGAGAGACAGAGAGAGGGGGAGGGAGACAGAGAGAGAGACAGAGAGAAAGAGAGAGACAGAGAGAGGGGGAGGGAGGGAGGGAGAGAGAGAGAGAGAGAGAGAGAGAGAGAGAGAGAGAGAGAGAGAGAGAGAGAGAGAGAGAGAGAGAAGAGAGAAGAAAGGAAAGGAAAGGAAAGGAAAAGAAAAGAAAAGAGCCAAGAATGGTGCTGTTGCTCAAGAGGTAGAGCTCTGGCCTTGAGAAAGTTCAAGGACAGTGCTCAGGCCCTGAGCCCAAGTCTAGGACTGGCAAAAAAAAAAAAAAGAAAAAAAAAAGAAAGAAAAAGAGTCCATCTCCAAAAATGAGAACAACAACAAAAATCTGGGCTAGAGGTATAATTCAAATAGTAGAAACAAGCCAAACAAGCAGACTGAGGAAGAGTGAGGCCATAGTTCAAACCCTAGTACTAGAGAGAAAAGGAGACAGTCATACTGCACAATCACACATAGAGATTAACATCAAAAATACAATCATGCCTGGCACCAGCAGCTCATGCCTGTAATCCTAGCTACTTACAAGGCTGAGGTCTGAGGATCTCAGTTTAAAGCTAGCCTAGGCAAGAAAGTCCAGGAAACTCTTATCTCCAATTAACCACCAAAAGCCAGAATTGGAGATGTGGCTTAAGTGGTAGAGTACCAGTCTTGAGTGAAAAAGCTAATGGACAACACCCAAATCCTGAGTTCAAGCTCCACACATTATCACACATTGTTACCATCTCATCCTCAAGCTGCTTACATCCTCAGTGTTCCTGCAAAACATCCATGGCAAGAGCATCAGGCCAGGTCACATGGCCCCTTGACCCTTCAGTCCCTTGACCTCTGTGGTCTGACCCTGAGGGAGAACCCAGGCTTAACCCAGGCTTCTCTCTGAAGTATAACATGCTCAATGAGGCTATGCATCTATGGGAATCTCACAGCAGGGCTGTGTTCTCACCATGTCCAGCCTAGGGGCACATGGTATTGTCTGTCTCATTTTGCAAGATGTTTATTCTGGGGGACATCTCCATGTGGGTCACTCTCACCTTTGTATTTGATGGATGTCTCTTGGAAGGTGTTTTGAAACTGCGTAACTATCCATTGTTTACCAACCTTCCTGTTCACTTACTTCTATTATCTCTGCACAGCATAGTATTTCTGCATTATTCAATAGGTTGTCCTGTATGCATGAACTGTCTGTGTGTGTGGAATGCTCTGGCCGGTACAGTTCCAGAATCAGGGGCTGCCTAAGGCTCCTCATGAGGTACAGTGAAGTGTGGGCCAGGGTTCTGGGTTCAGACCAGACTGACAGGAGACTCAGTTCGCTGATAAGTAATCTGCAGAGAGAAGCTCACGATGTGGATCTCCTGGAGCAATAATGCCTGAGAGAAAAGAAAGGAAGGAAAGAGAAAGAAAAAAAGAGCAGAACAGAGAGGAGACCAAACCTAATGCTCACAGGGACACCTTTCTGCTTCTACAGATGATTTGCACTCAGATGCACTATGCATGTCAGAGATTTAGGAAATGTCCTTCCAAACAATCATCATATTGCCTGCTTATTTTGATGCTCAGATGTCCTAGATTTGCCAACTGATGGCCCTAGCACTGGCTCCCATGTCACTTAGCACGTCCCAGTCATTCCCTGAGCATATCAGTTCCTGGGTTTGGCTTATCCTCCTCCTTTTCTTGCCCGGCTTGGAGTCACTGATCTTTGCAGCAGCTCTGGTTTCCTATTATAGCATGTGGGACTGTGGATGCTTGTTGCTCCTGGGAGCTCAGGGTAGATAGAGTTCACAAGGACACACCTATCTAGTACTTACACACACACACACACACACACACACACACACACACACACACGCGCGCGCACACACTTAAACACTCATATACAAATAAATGCTATCTGTGATCATGTGACTTTATGTCTGTCCTGAAGACCTCCTTGGTAGCTTTGGTTCCCACCATCAGTCTCTGATCTAGACTCCTGCTTTCCAACATGGGAGAAGGCTGGCTGCTCCATTCTTCATGTATATTATTGTCTGATCAGTCTTGAATGGTCACTGCTATCTAGCTGTGCTGTGCTGGGTGCTCTCCTGACTCCCATACCAAAAGGCTCCCTGAATGGTGCTGCCCCGTTCTCCCAGAAGGTCTACCCAGCATCTTCAGGACTGAGGTCCTCAGGAAGGGAAGGGAAAGGAAAGAAGGCCAGGTGGACTTGGCATCTTAGTTCAGTTGAGTTTTCATGTATTGTGGTCATCGGCTTCCATCCAGCTAGAGCAGCCTCTTCCACAGGCCTCTTTGTTTTCAGAAAGTGGTGTTCAGCCATGAATATTCTTAGCAGGCTCATGGGGCTTCCCAGAGGTCTTTTTTTTTGGGGGGGGTGGATCATGGGGCTTGAACTCGACCTGGGCGCTGCCCCTGAGCTTTCCAGCTCAAGGCTACCACCCTACCCTTGAGCCAAGTCCCTCTTCCCATTTTCTAGAGGTTAATTGGAGATAAGAGTCTCAGGTCCTTTTGTGCCCAGGCTGGCTTTGAACCTTGATCCTCAAATCTCAGCCTCCTGAGTAGCTAGGGTTACAGGCATGAGCTATTGTGCCTGACCAGCCTAAAGGTCTTTGACAGTGTTTTCTGTGGTAAATGGATCTTTAGAGGAAATGGAAGCATGGTTCAAGTGGTAGGATGTCTGCCTAGAAAGCAGGAGGCCCTGAGTTCAAACCCTAATACCATACACACACTGAGAATTAGGGTTTTGCTGGGCACTAGTGTACAGAGCACTGCTCTCCTGACACAGTTTGTTTAGACGTTTCTCCCCTTAGAAGGGGGGTTAGGGCCTGGCAGGGCACCCAGCTGATATTCTAGAAGCCAGCCCTATGGATTTCAGTAGAAGCTAGAGAGTAAAGGATAGGAGGAAAGTGGTTGATTACTCCTTGGTAACAAGAGCAACACTTTAGGGGCACTGAGTGGCCCCTCAAGGAAAGGACCCCACAAGCAGGAGCCCATAGTATAGATAGCATGGTTAATCCCAGGCAATGTGGCATACAGGCAGGAACATCAGTCCCTGAAACACTGATAAGGCCATCTTTGCAGATCGACTCTGGGTTCTTCCATGAGAGTGATGTGAAGATTGTGGCCAAGTCCATCCGTGACCGAGTGGCACTGATCCAGTGGCGGCGTGAGAGGATTTGGCCTGCGCTGCAGTCCCAGGAGCCAAAGGAGTCTGGCAGCCCTGACAAGACCAGGGGCCCACCAGCACCCCTGCAGGTCCAGGTGACATACCATTCACAGACCGGACAGCCTGGGCAGCCGGAGCCTGAGGAGCCTGAAGCTGACCAGCACCTCCTTCCCCCTACGCTACCAGCCAGCGCCACTTCCTTGGCCTGTGAGTACATGTGATGGAGTCACTAGAACTCGTTGTTTCCCCTTCTCCCACCCAGTGCAATCAGCTGTAGGGCAAAGAAAAGTGTCTTCACCCTTCATTAGAATGCTTCATGAGAGAGACAGGTCAGTGTAGTGCAGCCTGTGGTGAGCTTTCAGCTGTCCTCATGTAGCTGGGATATGGCTTCCAGCTGCAGGTAGGCCCCAGGAACTCTGGCTGGGTTCCCATTCCCAGGGCCTGGCTCACTTCCTGTAGCCCCACTGGAGCGAGGGCACATCATGATCTTTGGAAGAGAGTATTTCCTGGGGTGTTTGGATCAGTAGATGATCCCCAAGTGCTAGGGCACACAGATGCTGATTCATTGGCTGGTTAGGGCCTCTTCTCACAGTGCACCCTTTACAGATGTGTGTAATAGGTTGAATGTTGTTCCAGAGAAGGGATTATGACTCTCCTATGTCTTCCACGACAATCTGATTTCAGGCGCTTGGTGTTTGGCTTGTCAAATCGGATGTGGTCAAATATGTTCAGAGCTTATGAGGCTGATCCAGCCAGGCCTATCCTGGCTTCCCACTGTGAAGGCTGATTCCTTTTCCTATCACAGGGGAAGAGTCCTGGGCCTGATGGAGGGGTTAGGGAATTTGAGGCTCAGGTGGGGTACTGTGCCCAAGTCCTTTGAGGAGACATCTGTGCCATGGACAGAGAATGCTGATGACTTGGCTTGTAGTGTTTTCCACTGGGATTTTCCATCCTTGATAGTGTCCTTCTAGTGGAAAGCCTGGAAGACCTTTTGTGCATTTTCAAGGGTGTGTAGCCAGTGCATTGGGAGTTGTTTTGAAGCAGGCTTTATCGAAGTCCATTTTAAGAGGATCTGGAGTCTTCCCCCTGGTAGGCAGAAAAATGTCCTGCATCTGGTCTCATTCATCAATGAGCTGAGGATGGGGAATGTCACATGACTCTATCCGTTCCTATTGGAGTAGAATTTAGAGTCCAGTGACCCAGGGCAGGGCAGTATTTCAGGTTCTTCATGTGGAAAGATTCAAACGGTTTATTTAATATGAATGTCCTTCATTTACATTAAAGTAGCTTAGGTTATATAAAATTTGGCAAGCAATCCAAACCTAAAAGAGATTTGGTACAACACCTGCCTGCTTCACTCTAAGTAGCTTTGGTTTGCTATGGAGAATGTTGCTATGTCATCGCTCTGTTTTCTGACTTCTAAAAAATTAAGAATAGCACAATTTTTGGTGAAACAACATTTTCCATAATGAACAGGCAACTACATACTTTAGAATAATAATTGTTTAAGCAATTTCAAAGATGGGAGTTTGGGACCATGACATGCTCTGCTGGTAGTCAGATATAAGTCAGTTATGATTCACTATGAGAAAAATCCCATGGAGATAATGGAGTAGCCAATCAGTTCTTGTCAGATGTGGGCTTTCTCTTGGCAAACAAACTTCCTGGCTGGCACAATACCCATGGGCCATGTATAGAGACTAGGTTCAGCCTTCTCTAAGTGTTTTTACTCAATTATTGTATTTTTTTTAAATATAGAGACACTATCATTTAGTAAAGTAATCAAAGAGGGGCCAGTAGTAGAGGGTTTGCCTAGCATGCACAAAGACCCGGGTTCGATTCCTTGGTACTATATACTTAGAAAAAAGCTGGAAGTGGTGCTGAGGGTCAAGTGGTAGAGCTCTAGCCTTGAGAAGGTCCAAGGACAGTGCTCAGGCCCTGAGCTCAAGCTCAGGACTGGCAAAAAAAAAAAATCAGTCTAGGTAGATACTGGTGGCCCACAGCTGTAATCCTAGCTAAGAGCTGAGGATTGTGGTTCAAAGCCACCCTGGGTAGTAAAGTCTATTAAACTCTTAAATCTCCATTATCAGAAAACGGAAGGGGAGCTGTGGCTAGAGCACTAGCCTTGAGGGAAAGAGCTCAGGGACAGCATCCAGACCCTGAGTTCAAGTCCTGCCACCAGGAAAAAAAATCTAAAAGTCCATAGGTGCATAGCATGTCTCTTAACTGTTCTTTCAGAGGCCAATTAAAGCACTTGTTGGAGGTCTTTTAACTGTCCTTTCAGAGATAATTGACATGTGATTGTCCATATATGGGCATATACACATGCATGAAAGATAAACATACATGGGGCTGGAAGTTTGGCCTACTGGGAGAGTGCTTGCCTAGCATGCGCAAAGATCCAGGTTTGATTCCTTGGTGTCACATATATAGAAAAAAAAGCTGGAAGTGGTGCTGTGGCTCAAGTGGTAGAGCTCTAGTCTTGAGAAAGCCCAAGGACAGTGTCCAGGCCCTGAGTTCAAGTGCCAGGACTGGAAACAAAGTGATAAACATACGTATCTATATACACACAAACTATATGCATGTATACACACATATGTGCCCTATGCATATACACACCCGTATATGATTACATTTCAAAGTGTGTTATGTCCATTGATGATTTAAACAAAATAAAGGGTAAGTCTACTTGGCTTTGCATTAAAACAATTTTCCCAGGGACTAATTAATCAGAACTTATTTGAGAGCTATGCAAAACCCCTCCCTGCCCTGAACATGAACGAGCTCTCCATGTGTGCACGCATGGAAACACACGTGTTTGCGCATGTATCAGCACAATCTTGCATGCATATCTGGGTAGGCACATACACACATGTATATTTCCATATCTGTTCTGCAGTGGATAGCACCCCTCATGTGCCCTTCCGCATTTTGTGCTGGCCTCTGCTGCCTTTATTCTCCCATCCTGGGTATTTTATAATGGCTGGCTATGCTATGTCTTCTGGTGAGCTGTGGAGGATGCCAGACATACATATTATCTGAGTAAAAGCTACTCAAATTCTTTTTTTGGAGGGGAGTCCTTTATTTTCTAGTCCTGGGGATTGAACCCACTACTAGATGTTGCACTTGCTAGGCAAGTGTTTTTGCCACTGAACTACTTCCCAAACCCAGACACACATTCTTATATTGAAAGATGAAACACTGGCTCACTTTTCATGCTTCTCCTGTGTGTCTTTCTGTTAGCAGTCCTGACCAAACTCATTGAGTGGCGTTCACTGACACAACACCTAAGCAGCTGAGGACTGCAACAGCGCAGCTTGCCAGCGGGTCCCAAAATGACTTCTAAAGTCAATTTTAATTGTACAAGTAATAAACACAATTACTTCCAACCTATAAAATGCTGTACCTAACATCTAAAAGTTGTTCCACTTGAAGCTTGTTAGGCTGTATGCATTCTTCCCCCTGTTCCTCCTTGCTTCCTGTTTGTCTAGGTAGAAATGACCTCATTAATGACCAGTTGGTTCATTAAAAATCACAGCCACTTGTCTAATGGGTTTTGCTCAATTAAACATCGGCATTTCTTATGCCTTCCTAGGTTCAAATAAGTTCTGATTAATCAGTCCCTGGGAAAATTGTTTTAATGCAAAGCCAACAAGACTTACACTTTACTTTGTTTAAACCATCAATGGACATAATATAGTACTTTGAAAAATATCCTCATAAAAAATAAATTGGTTTTTATACGTGGCAAATCCTCATGCTTATGGCTTTTGGAATCTGGGAGCAGTAAACCATTTCTGACAGGTGTCCAATTTTTACTTCTTACTGGTGAGATCACACAGGCAGACTGATTTCTCAGGCATTTTTGATGAGATAAGCCTGTGAGCTGTAGGAAGCCGTTCCTGCCTGCAAAGGTACAGGCAGGTCTGCACTGAGTTCTAGGTTATTGAGCCTCGTCTATGTGAGGCTGGCCTCTGGGGAGCCTGTCTGGGGTAGGGAATAGATGCATAGTGGATGCAGCTCTCTCTAGGCTTCCTTGTGGGGGTCAAGGAAGGGCTTACTTTCCAGCCAAGGTTTGTGATCCCATCCTTCCAGGATAGGCTTTTACCACATGTGTGAAGGTACTCAGAGTCTAGGGACTCACCCCTTTATCAGACAGGATGATAATTGTTTCTTCTACAACTGAAATATTAGCTCCTCCTTCTCCTCCTCCTGCTCCTTCTCCTCCTCTTCCGTGTGTGTGTGTGTGTGCCAGTACTGGGATTGGAATTCAGTGCCTCAAACTCTCATTTGGCTTTTTTACTCCAGGCTGTTGCTCTACCACCCGAACCACAGCTCCAATTCTGGCTTTTTTGCTGGTAGACTTTCTTGCCTGAACTGGCTTCTCATTAAGAGTCTCAAATCTCAGCTTCTCAAGTAGCTAGGATTACAGGTGTGAGCCATTAGTGCTTCCCTCCCACCCCCTCTACCCCCCCACCCCCGCCACCACATCCTCCCCCAGTCCTGGTACTTGAACCCAGGGCCTGAATGCTATCTTTGAGATTTTTGTTGTTGTTGTTCAAGGCCAGTGCTCTACCACTTGAGCCACAGCACCACTTCCAGGTTTTTCTGTATATGTGGTACTGAGGAATTGAATTCATGGCTTCTTCACACATGCTAGGCAAACACTCTACCACTAGGCCACACTCCCCTCCCCCACCTTAAAAAAATTTACTATAACATTTCTACAGTCTCCTAAGCCCTCTTGCACCTTTAAGAGCTAGAATGCTTGCTTAGTGTCAGCATTCTAGGTTCTGCCCCTGAGCACGAGGGTGGGCAGGGAAGGGTGGTGTCTACTTCCTGGGCGGGTTGGTGACAACATGCCCATTCTGGCATCTGTGCAGCTCTGACATCAGGCTGTGGCAGAGTTGGGGCACAGGTGTGGCTCCTCCCTACTGCTCTGTAGCAGGTAGTCGTTTAAACAACATGTAGGTATTATTCATGTAAAGTGGAGAAACAACCTAGCTCTTGTTCTGTAGAAGAAAATATAGGAACAAGCCATTTATCTGGGTGCAAATTTGTATGTTGGGGTGGCATTAAATATATACATTCACTAAGTCATGACTTTGTCCTTCCCAGCTGACAGTACCTTTGACAGCGGCCAGGGCTCCACCGTGTATTCAGACTCACAGAGCAGCCAGCAGAGCATGGTCTTGGGCTCCCTTGTGGACACGGCTCCAGGCCCAGCTGCTTGCGTGTGCAGCCCCCCTGTGAGCGAGGGTCCTGGCCTGACACACAGCCTGCCCTCACTGGGGGCCTTCCAGCAGCCCGCTGCTACGGTGAGTTTGAGAGCTACCCCTGGCCTTGACCTCTCGGCTTCCTTATCTGAGGGCCCTGGGAGACTCAGTTCATGAGTGCCATCCAGAATATGGAGTGTAATCAAGTTTAAAATAGGTCTGTAGTCAGTTCCTGGTCATACTGCCCTGTGGAGACTGGCAGAAGCAAGACTTTGCCAGAAGCTAAGCACTAGACTTCTTACCTACCAGATAAGCCAGCTGCCTGACACCTATAATCCTAGCTATTCTGGAGGTTGAGATCTGAGGATCATACAGACAGGAAAGTCCTTGAGACTCTTATCTCCAATTAATCACAGAAAGCTGGAAGTAGAATTGTGTCTCAAGTTGTAAAGTGCTAGCCATGAGCAAAAGATGCTTAGGAACAGGGCCTCGGCCCAGAGTTCAAGCCCCAGGACCAATGCAAAAAAGAAGAGGAAATGCATATCAAGAGATGGACCTGAGAAGCATCCAAGGTTTAGGGAACTATAATAGAACCAACCCAGATTCATCCCAGGACAGGAGCTGGTGGTCACTGTCCAAATATACAGATGCTTGGAGCCTGCCCACCCAGGCATGGGCTTGAGGCATAGTCTCAGACAGTCCCCAAGATAATGGAAATGCATTTTTGTAATAATGAAGCTCTAGACTCAACCTGACCATCCAGCTTCAAGAAGGGATGTAAAAGAATGTCTGGTTCTTCTCCCCCACGTAGTGATAGCCATTGAAAGTCTGCTTTGAAAAACTAGGTCAAATCATGGTGGGGGTGGGAGGAAGAAAGCTCCACACTGTGAGGATGCCTGTGAAGTGACGTGTAGGATCTGAGAAAGTAGAAAAGGGGTCACACTGGGCATCTAGTGTTTGATTTTTTTGCTCTAGTGTTGACTTTTGTCCTTTAATATATATATATATATGTATGTATGTATATATGAAGCAAAGCAATTGCCCACTTCACAGACCCATGTACTTAGCTGTAAAGAATTTGCCTGTGACCTGGGTGAGGGAGCTGAGTCCGCAGAGAGTGGTTTAGAGCCTACCCTGTGGCTCAACTCTGCCTTCACTCCTCCCTTGGAGCTGTTGTGTTAGTTGTCATTTACACACTTTTTCTGGGGTAGCTTCTTCTTGGTGCTGGGTGAGTTTGCATGCTATGGTCTCTGTGCCTTGCACATGGTCTCTTCCACCTCGGTGTACATGGAAAGTACGTGTATGTACATTGAAAGGACCTGGAGCAGTCTCTTTGGAAAAGCAATCAAAGCTCTTGGATGTGTCTACCTTTGCTATCCAGAGCCCCAAGACATTTACAGTTTTGTTTCTTTCACCTAGTAAAGTGAAGTATAACTTTAAATGTCTGAAAGAGCTCATATAGGAAAGGCAACATGCTCTCCCAGAGCGTGGTTCCTGCAGGAATTATCCAAGCAAGGTCTGAGCTGGAATGTTTTGTCAGATCTTGTACCTTCCAATCCTGATTAGGGTTCCTCATGGCACTAGCTGCCTGGGTCTTCCCTGGACTGGATTTTGCTTGTGAACTTTTGTTGATACACCTGATTTCATCATCTGTCTATAACTCAAGGGGTGGGAGACTCAGGGCAGAGCTCTTTCTCCTTTCTCCCTGTGTATTAATACTAAGATTTTGAACACAGCATGGAGGCCTAGAAGGGGCTCCAGGTGTGCTAAGGGCTTTCTTTGCTCTCCTTTTCTCGGGGGAAAATAGACTAGGAGAAGGAGGAAGAAGAGAAGAAGAAAAGGAGAACCACTAGAAATGAAAGGCTATTCATTTATCTAAGGCCACCTGAGCTGTACATGGTAGCCAGCAGATGAATAGTCTGGCCTGGTTGGGGGACAGTGGCTTCAGGTACATCCAGGATGTACTTGATCCCAACTCAGGCCTGCGTTTTCTGCCTCACCCTCTCATAACTTATTGGCTGTGAAAGAGAAAGGGAGAGTGGTTTTGAAAATCTTGCTCTTGTGCCATCCAGATGACCTGAGAGAACCTTCACTGTGAACTGTGAGCCCTGCTTCCAAAGCCTCAGACTTGCCTACTCCCTTCTCACATTCCAGAAAGGCACTCTAGAAATATTGCATTTTGCATCACTGCAGAAAAAGGGGACCCTTATAGAATAAGATCTCATGACATAATTGTACCCCCAAATTAACAGATTTTTGAGCCGACTATGGGTGGCTCACACTTACAATTTTAGCTACTCAGGAAGCTGAGATTTGAGGACTACGGTTTGGAGGCAGCTGGAACAAGATTTCAAGTAACACCAAAAAGCTAGAAGTGGAGTTGTGGCTCAAGAAGTAGAATGCCAATCTTTTTTTTTTTCTTTTTTTGGTGGTTGTAGGGCTTGAACTCAGGGCCTAGGTGCTATACCTGAGCTCTTCTGCTCAAGGCTGGTGCTCTGTCACTTTGAGACACTGCACCACTTCCAGCTTTTAAGTGGTTAATTGGAGATAAGAGTTTCACACAGATTTTTCTGCCCTAACTGGCTTCTAACCATGATGCTCAGATAGCAGCCTCTAGAATAGCTAGAATTGCAGGCTCAGCCACCAGTGCCTGGCTTAGTATGCCAATCTTGAGCAAGAAAGTTAAGGGACAAGGCTTAGGGCCCTGAGGTCAAGACCCAGTACTGACATAAAAAAAAAAAAATCAAATTAGCTACAGTTCCTTAATAACATCTAGATATTCAGACTCTCCTTGGCTACCCCATTTAGGCAGCTTCTGGTGATATAGGCTGCTGTTCTGTCTGTGGCCCCATTTTTCTTTCCCAGTAGTAGAGTCTTAGAGGACCATGCCTTGTTGCAGGCTTTCCTGTGCCAATTTTAACCCCCCGCCCCGCCCCCGTCTCCTGTGTGTCTTGCTGCCTTCCCCAGAGTGCTGTTTCCATTTTCCCATATTGTGTGAATTAGCCATATGAATTCATCTATCTTAGTCATTAGTATGAGTCACATAGTCTATAGCCCAGCCTGTGTTCTAAGGAACTCTTCTCCATGGTTCTGTAGAAATCTTGTGGTGATCTTTTCTCACAGTTGTGTAATAACTCCATGGGTTTTGTATTCTAGCACATTCTTTGGCTAGGAATTCTGACTCCATGGCTTTTGAGCATTGTTATTGACACCCCAGGACCACCACACTTGGCTTCTGCCTGGAAACAAGGTTCCTAATGGGGGGTGGGCATAGGGATGCCAGGATCTGAGGACAGCTGCTGAAGGTGGTCCTGCCTTATCCACAGCCTGGCCTGTCTGTGGGCTCCGTCCCACCCCCTGCCCGCCCTCCACTCCTCCAACATTTCCCAGAGCCTACGATGAGCTTTGCCCCTGTGCTGCCACCACCCAGTGCCCCCATGCCCACAGGACCGTGCCAGCCAGCACCCCCTGCCCAGCAGGTAAGTGTGGTAACTCCTAAGGGCCCTTTGAATTGTCTGTCACTTCAGGTGGTCAGCCCAGCCATCCCTGGGACAGGTCTGTGAGCACTGCTGAAGGCTTGGCTTGCACTCCATAAAGCTCCTGGGGTCTCTGGTGTGGATGGGGGCGGGGGAGAGTTCACGTGTGCATGTGGTGTTTAGGGATCCGAGAACTTATGTGAAGAAAGCTCTGGTTACCCAGGATATTTATGCCAGCTCTGCCATATCCCTGGCTTCAGACTAGCAGGAGACTGGTGGTCTGTGTGAGATTGTGTGAATGAGGCATTGTCAGTGTGTATTTCTATGTGCAGATGTGATACGTGTGTGAGTGTACAGTTGTGCAGATGTGTGTGAGCCCGTGAGCCTGAGTGTGTAAAGGTGAGTGTGGATTCTCTCATTTCTAAGCACAGTGTCCTGCCTCAGCAGGCTGGGGATCTAAGGCCCGCTTCTCTTTCCAGCTGCCTGCTATGGCCCAGCCTCCAACCTTGCCACAGGTTCTGGCACCACAGCCCCTGGGCACTATCCAGCCGGTACCCCCCCACCTGCCTCCATACTTGGCTTCGACCTCCCAGGTGGTGGCCCCTGCTCAGCTGAAGCCCCTCCAGATGCCACAGCCACCACTGCAACCACTGGCACAAGTCCCTCCTCAGGTACCTCTGGTCTATAGCCTGCCCAACCTGGAAGAGTGTAGGCACGTCTGCATGTGACCTGGATATATAAAACTGGGGCGATAGGCCCAATAGCATGATACAAACCCCCGGTCACATGCATTGGGCTACCCTGGTGACAACCATGGCAGCTCAAAGAATGTAGAGGCCCCAAGGATAACCTCGGCTGGGTTGCCCTCCAGCCTCACCTTCTCACCCTGAGAGGCCTTTCTCCCAGGCTGCAAGGCCTCTAGGCATGAGTGGTAGATATAGGAAGTTCCTCAGAAAAGGAGGGAGGGAGAGAGAGCAACTGTTAATCTCAATGTCCAGTACATAGTCCAGGTATATCCAGAGTGGAGACAAGTCACAAGGGCAAGAGTCACCATGCACCAACTAAGTGGGACACAGACAGTGGGCAGGCTTATTTCAGTTGACTGTTCATCCTATGAAGGTATACAAGATCAGGCCAAGGTGGCTCCCGGGAGGTCTAATAGCCAGCTGGGATTAGCGTTTACTGTAGGAAAAGCTAACCTTCAAAGCTGAACTTGAGTGTCTCATGATATCTTTAGGTGGTCTATAAGCACTGACACCCGGCAGCATGACTGGCACAGATCCCAGTCAAAGTTGGGCAATGCCAACTCATGGCAACCATGACAGACTTGGTTGATGGGGATGGATTGTGATTTTGGTGATAAGACAGAAATGGGCCTCGTTCTACAGCAATCTCCTGTGGGATAAAAGGATGTTCCTCTGTTAGAGCCCACCTAGAAGATTCTTTTATGTCAGCCATTACGTACTGACCTTTGAGGCACCAATTTGGATCAGCTCAGGAATCTCATTAAGTCATCATCTGGCTTATTGGTTATGATATTTAGCTACTTTTCAAGTGGGTGGCAGCAGATTTGTGCAATTTTTTGCTGCGTTTTAATTGCATGAAGGCGTATATGCAGTGCTGCTCATGAACATGCACAGAAACACAGTATTTTAGAGATATCCCTAAATATGAGTGCTAAATGCACAAGGTCAGTTACCGGCTATTTCCAGGAAGTTTATTGCTCTCTGGAAGGTTCTCCTGCTGTTGGGAGGCTAAATTCCATGGGAGTGTCAGCTCAGTCAGCAAAGGGGCTCCACTGAGACCCCTCCAAGGGTTTAGGTTTCAGTGGAATTTCAGATACCTGGGTTTCATAGTTCTGCCATGGCTACTGGAAGATGCCAGACCATCTTCAGAGCCGAGTAGTCACTCTGACTTCTCCTGTCTGAGCAACACCTAGCTCTCTCAGCGTCACCGTGCAGCCTGTCAGGGGTGTGGACATAGGGAGTCCACTCTATGTTAGTGTCAGTGAGTGCATCCAGGTCATGTCCAGACTGGTCAGATTGCCTTTTGCATTAGGGTCTTGGAGGCAGAGCTGTGGTCCCCCTCATTGCACTGTTCTCCCTGACTATTCAGGTGCCCTGAGCAAGGGACTCTATGGGGATTAAAACTAACATGCTGCTGTGTCTATTTCAGATGCCTCCAATGCCTGTGGTTCCCCCCATTACCCCTTTGGCGGGAATTGATAGCCTCCCTCAGGCCCTCACTGACATGCCGGCTGCAAATGTGGCCCCTGTGCCACCACCTCAGTATTTCTCTCCCGCTGTGATCTTGCCAAGTCTCACCACCTCCCTGCCCGCATCCCCAGCCTTGCCACTGCAGGCAGTCAAACTGCCCCATCCCCCTGGAGCGCCTCTGACTGTGCCCTGCCAGACCATCGTGCCAAATGCACCAGCCACCATCCCTCTACTGGCTGTGGCCCCACAGGGTGTTGCTGCCCTGTCCATCCATCCTGCAGTGGCCCAGCTCCCAGCCCAGCTTCCGGCCCAGCTCCCAGCCCAGCTCCCAGCCCAGCTCCCAGCCCAGCTCCCAGCCCAGCTTCCTGCCCAGCTCCCTGCCCAGCTCCCTGCCCAGTTGCCAGCCCAGCCAGTGTATCCAGCAGCCTTCCCACAGATGGCACCTGGAGACATCCCACCTTCCCCCCACCACACGGTGCAGAGCTTACGGGCCACCCCTCCACAGACGGTGCCGCCTGTGCCTCCCCAGCCCCTCCAGCCTGGCATCACCCATCTGCCCGAGCAGGCTGCTCCGGCTGCCACCTCAGGGAGCCAGGTAATTCACCTGTAGGGCCTGGGTCTGCCTCCTGGCACCTAGAAACTCTCTGGACCAGCTTCAGGGGACACTTGGGCTGCTTCCTTCACTGAGCCTTGGATCCTAATAACCAGGGGACAGAAGGGTATTTTGGGGCTGGTAAGTAGATAGCTCTGTCCTCTGGTTGTCCCTGCTTTAAAGAGGTGAGTCAGAAGCTGAGGCTAAAGCCAGATACAAAAGTTCTACCTCCTTAGAAGCTGTGTGAACATCAAGGTGACTGATGAGTTATGCCACCCTACAATGCCTACAAGCCAGCAGTTGCCCTTCGTGTGGCTGGGGGTTCCCTTGCCCCAACTCATGCTGGTCCTGGAAAGTAGCCCATCACCTGTGTAGTTCCCTTTATGAGTGCCAAACTTCCATGCATCTGAAGTCAGCCTCTCCCAGAGCACCTTGCAAGAGTGAGGGAAGGTGACATCCCCCTCATAACAGAGAGGAAAGAAGGCAGAAAAGGCTGGGGGGTCTGGGCACTGAGGTACTTCCAGTTGGAAGGCGATTATGGTGTGACAAGGGCATCATCCTGAGGGCAGGTAGGGAATGTTCAAGGTTGCTGTGAAGAAATGCTGTGACCCATAAGGACGCATGCTCCTGGTGAGATCCCTGTTTTATGGCTTTCAGCCTGTACTCAAACCCAAGTGAGCAAAAGGAAGACTGACTTGGGTTCCTCCCAGATAGGCACTCCCCACTGGGAACCCCATCACCTAAAAGTCATCTCTGCCTGGTGGCACCCTTTCCTTCACCTACTATGAGAGGCCCAACCTGGGCATCTTCCTACCTAGCCTTCTCCTGGCTCCAAGCCCTAACAGCAATGTGATTTAGGCACATCCCCTACCTATTGAGTCTCAAGGTCATGTAATTCAGGACCAACTTTGACTTTGTTGTAAAGATTCATTCCAGATAAAGGAGCTAAAGTTAGAGCCAGGTGCTTTCTCCCTCCATGCTGATGAGGAATACTGGACCCACGGCACATATGCAAGGCTATCTTATTTCCAGAGAGACTAATGCTTGGAGAAAGAGGGCCAGTGTTTACAGGCTATCAGGAAAGCACCTAAAGCTGTCTAAAAAAGAGTAAGGGGGACCAGGAGTGTGGCCTAGTGGTAGAATGCTTGCTTAGCATGCAAAAAGCCCTGGGTTCGATTCCTCAGTACCACATACACTTTTAAGCCAGAAGTGGTGCTGTGGCTTAAGTGACTAGCCTTGAGCAAGGGCTGTGCCCAGGCCCTGAGTTCAAGCTGCAGGACTTGGGGGAGGAGGGGAGGTAAGCAAGTGGAAAAACTAAGAACTAGAAGAGAGTAAGGGGAATGGGTTACATTGTCTTAAAAAAAAAAGTGCTTATTACCTGACTTACATAACTGAAACCCTTCTGTACATCACCCTTCATAAGGATTTTCTTTAAAGCACAATAGTACCTTGCCTCTATTAGTGAGTTCCTGGGCTGGCAGGTATCAGTGATCAGTTGGATGGAAGATTCTTGGAGATGGTCTGTTTTTGGGGAAAGGCAAGGACAAGGGCAATTGAGCAGGGGTTTGGTGCTGTCCCCATGTTTGGGGCCTTATTGTCTGGTGCTAAATCTCAAAATGCTCATAAGTCACATTATCTTGGTGTCCATCTTGCTGAGTTGAGCTAGTCATGCTGAAGAACCTCATCTTCAGCAGCTGGAGCATCTAACCAAAACAGGTATCCACCCGCCAACCATAGTATGGCATCTCTCACCAGGCTTGGGTTGTTGTCATAAGATTTTAGGCTCCAATGAATGTAGCCATTCCTGTTTTTAAGAGTTGGAGGCATTGCTCTGACATTTTAACCTTCTCAACTCTAGGCAGGGCAGAGGATAGTTTGTTATCTTACCCTTTACACCCTAAAAAACTTTTAGAGAGAGTACAATAGAGAAGTCAATTTGAACTTGAGGTCATTCTATGGGAAGGTAAAGAAACCAGTGAGCATTTTAGAGTATACTTGTGACTAGGGAAGGCTACCCTGTGCTCTGCACTGAAGTAGAAGGCCACACAGTAACAGGACATTGAAGGCCCCAAGAGGATAAGAGGAGACCAGCTTGAGTACTTCAGTAGTTTACACTTTTCTGTTGCTTTTACATTGCTGTAAATATCCTGGAGAGGACCAGTTTAAAGGAGGAAATATGTATTTTGGCCCATGGTTTCAGACCTTGATCATATGACTCCATTGTTTCTGAGCCCTTGATGAAGCTGACATCATGGGGAAGAACATATTGGGGAGCAAAGTTGGTGCTCTCATGGTGGCCAGGAAGCACAGGGAAAGGAAGGCGCCTGTGACAAGGTCTATCTTCCCAGAGCATATCCCCAGAGACCTACTTCCTCCAGCTAGGCTCTGCCTCCCAATAAGGCCATATTGTGAATATCAATCCATTTACTCACTCACTGCTCAGTAGCAGCACCAGCTAGGGATTACCGTCTTCTGCACATGAGTCTTTTAAGGGGGGAATGCTTCATACCCAAATCATAACATATGTGTGTGTCTGTATCTGACTTTTTACCTGGGCTTAGGTAGAAGTTCCAAATTGAAGTACAGTCTAGGTATTACCACAAAGATGGATATCTACATAGAAAGAAATGAGAGTATCTATCTGTGTGCTTCTGCTAAATCCATGTGCCAAATATGCCTAGAGACACAGACTTGCCACCTTTGGGGAGCATGTGGATCGGAGAGGATTGTTCCTAGGCCACCCTTAGGACCCATTGATGTGCCTAGGCATGACACCCAACCTGCATCCCTATGCCCTAGGTCCTGCTGGCCCACCCGCCTCCGTACACCATGGATGTGGCTGCTCCAGTCTCTGCTGTGTCCCTGCCACCTGCTGTCCTCTCCCCGCCTCTGCCAGACGTGCTGCCGCCTGCTGCCCCTGAGCTCCTGCCTCAGTTTCCTAGCTCCCTGGCCCCCACGGTCATGGCAGCAGCTCAGAGTGTGCCTGCCATGACCACTGCATCCTTGCCACCAACAAACCCACCCATACCTGCTGGGCATGTGATTTCCAGCCCCTGCCCAGCCGTCCAGTTGACTGTGGAACCGGCCCAAGAGGTGTGTGCCTGTGGCCCCCACTTGAAGCTTCTTGGGGTCTGCACTGTGACTTAGAGATGAGTGGTGCTCTGAGGCGAAATGTGTTCCAGAACAGCTATACAATCCTGTTCTTTTCCCTCACACTTTTTCCTAAATCTAAAGGAAGGTGGAGAGCATGAGTTTTATAAACCATCTGGGGGCTGCTTTCCCTGGGAGAGGCTGTAAAACCTTATGAAAGCTTTTTACAAAGCCCACGTGTCCTCTTTTAGGGATGATCAAAGCGGGATGACAATTTTGGAAAGGAAGCAATCCTCAGCTTTTAGGAATCCACTTGGCTCCAAGCTTTTCAATAAGATGAAAACCTCCCTGCTGGCCCCAGTGTGATAGTCCTCTAGCTGCAGGGTGAAGATGGGAAGGAGGGAGGTTCACACACAGTGGGTGGGAGCCTCATGACCCATTCTCTTCACTCTGGTTTTATTTCAGGAACAGGCCTCTCGGGACAAGCCGCCTGGCCTCCCACAGAGCTGTGAGAGGTACCCATCCATCCTTAACCTGGTGACGGATAGGGATGCAGGCCCAGGTTTCAGCTCAGCCCAACCACTGTCTCATTCGGATTCTGCCCCCCACCCCTTGCCTATAAATGCTATCACGAAGATTAATATAAGCTGGGTGCTCATGGCTCACGTCTGTAATCCTAGCAACTCAGGAGGCAGAGATCTGAGGATCCAGGTTCAAAGCCAGCCTGGGCAGGAAAGTTTATGAGACTCTTATCCCCAATTAACCACCAAAAAACAAGTGGAGTGGAGCTGTGGCTCAAAGTGGTAGAGTGCTAGCCTTGGGCGAAAGAGCTCAGTGACAGTGTTTGGCCCTGAGTTCAAGCTCCAAAACTGACCAAAAACAAAAATTGAATTTTAATACAAATCACCCACTTTTTCAAATCTGACCTGGTAGAGCCTCAGGAACCTTCTCTCAGGGTCTATCAGCACTAGTTGAAACCTGGTGATTGGGGTGCTGGTGAGGGAGTGGCGAAGGGGTGGGGAGGGAAGGTGTTCCCTACTGTTGTCTAGCTGCTATTGCTAATCTCTGTGTTAAGAATGTTCCAGGAAAGAGAGAGAGAGAGAGAGGGAGAGGGAGGGAGGGAGGGAGGGAAGGAAAGAGAGAGAGGGAGAGAAAGAGAGAGAGCGAGCGAGCGCACCCATGGGTATTGTTAGAAGTAACTAGAGGTGAGGAGGGGTTGGGAATCGAGAAGGGACCTCATGGACAGGGCAGAACCCAGCATAACCCCAGAGTCTCCAGGTTCCTTCCTTCTTGTGTTCTTGGGGAGGGGGTACAGTCATTGCCTTACTTAGTTTTAGGAAGTGGTTGTGAGCCCCATTGTCCTAGAAAGCTGGGTACGTGCTTGATGCTGTTAGACTCCTCCTTACAACAGCCCTGAGTAACGGCAAGGCACAGGGGTCCATTCTCAGCTGAGGAGGCTCCGTTAGAGAGCTGTGAGCATGCATCCAGTGACTGAGAATCTGTTTCCTCTGGGCCCTTGAGCCATCTAAGATAGGCACTGCAGGGCGGAGAGGAGTCCCCATGTCCTCTTGGAGGTTTTTAAGTTCCCAGGCTGGGCTAGCCTGGCCATAGTAAGCTTGCTGGTCATCTGTGGATGTCATTAACATTCTTGGTTTTCATTCAGCTACGGTGGCTCTGATGTCACTTCTGGAAGAGAGCTAAGTGACAGCTGTGAAGGCGCCTTTGGAGGGGGAAGACTGGAGGGCAGGTCTGCCCGGAAACACCATCGCAGGTCCACACGTGCTCGCTCTCGCCAGGAGAGGGCCAGTCGGCCTCGTTTGACTATCCTGAATGTGAGTGCTAGGATGTGGAACACACTGGGGCTGACATATGGGTCCTGTACAGTATCCTCTGCATTCTGACTACCTGCTTTCTGCAGGTGTGCAACACAGGAGATAAGATGGTGGAGTGCCAGCTGGAAACTCATAACCACAAGATGGTCACCTTCAAGTTTGACTTGGATGGGGATGCACCTGATGAGATTGCCACATACATGGTGAGGCTGGCCCTGGGTGATGTCATCTCCTTCTTAGTCCTTATGTGCAGGTAGGGGCAAGTACATCAAGCTCAGCTCTACACACAAGTGTTGGGCTCCCTGTGGATCAGTATCAGTGCCGGGGCATTGTCCCCAGAGCTGTTGGTCTACAGCTGGAACAGTAGCTCTCTGCACCTGCGTGTTCTTGGGTGTGAGGGAGCAGCTTAAAGAATGTATCTGTGATGGCATTGGAATGGCGTTTCCACCACACCTTTGCCTCTCCCTGAGAATGAGCAAAGGGAAACAGCAAGCTCATCATCTGATATCTCATAGTTCTTGTGTAGAACCATCTGTCAGCCTCCCCACCCCATGGCAGTGAAAGTGCAGACCCAGCCCTGCCCTACATCCCTGTTTCCCCAGTTTTGCCAGCATGAGTAGTCCCTGCTGTGAACACCTTGTCACTCACAGGCTTCTCTCCACCCCTTCCCCTGCTACTAGAGCAGGTGCTGTGTCCTCAGGCATGAGTTGATCCTTGGGTCTCAGAAACTCTCTCACTGAGAACACTCAAAGTGAAGGACCAAAAGCATGTACTTACATTGAGTACATTTCCTGAACCATTGATGACCATATAGCAGGATAATGACCGTTCTAGACTATCATTCACACGGGAGAGGAGTTTAGGAAGCCATGTCTTAAGAAAACAGTTGACATTGGTGACAGGTGCTAGGGCCCCTCATTCCAGATGCCACCAAGTGTAGTAACTGAAATTTAATTTAATGTTAATTATCCTGTGTGGCTAGTGAATACTGCCTTCAGCAATTCAACTGTTATGGTCACCAGAAAGTTGTATTTGCTAGGCAGGTGCTCTATCCACCTTGAGCAATCACTGTAGTCCCTTTGGGTCTTGGTTATTGTCAAAATAGGGTCTCATTTTATGTCTGAGCTAGCCTAGAAAGCAATCCTACTTACATTCCTTCATGTCACTGGGGATAACAGAAGAGTACTAGAACCCAGCCATTGTTCTTCCCCAATAGCTGAATAACAGGCATGGACCACTGTGTCCAGCCATTGGGTAAATGGAGTCTTGTGAATGTCTTTTGCACCAGAGTGGCTCAAATTGAGATCCTCTAATCTCCACCTCCTAAGTAGCTAGGATTATTGGACTGAGCCATAATGCCTAGCTTGTTCATATACCTTGAACAAACCACCTGTGAAGCAGTCCTTTGATCTCTCACAGCTGCACTGCCCCGCCACGAGTCCTGTTTCTACAGCTCTTTCTCGTTCTTCACTCAAGCAGTTATCAGAACTGCATGTTAATGTCCCCTTGGTTTTGGCAGCTGTTTTGTATATGTGTCTATGAGACTGCGCATGCACACGCACATGTGCATAATGATAGGTTATCATCTTGATTCTCCTCTCATTCTGTTGGGTTGTTTTTTGTTTGTTTTCTTCACATGTGCTGTGTGAGTTGGGCATTGCAATGCTAATTCATCTAAGACATCTCCATGGAGACACGTTATGAATACACAATTTTCACCCATCACCCTAGCTGTTCTCCTCTGCTAGGCTCCATCTCTCTTCCGTACAGTCCCTTCTGCCCCAGGGACAGAGGATCCAGTGGGAGGAGAGCTGTGGCTGGTAGAGAATGGATACTACTCAGACAAGCTTCTCCTTGGGGAGGGGGGGTTCCAGATACCCCTGAATGCTCTCTCACTGGCAGATTTTGTTAAATCTTGAGTTTATTGAGTTCCTTGTGCTGACAAAGATGTACTTCCACCTTCTCAGATTAACTTGGCATTGATTATGGGTTATATATACCCAGAGTCTATATTTTTAGGTTTTTATTTCCTGTTTTTCTTTTCTTTTTAAACAGTCTTGGGGCTTGAACTCAAAGCCTGGGCACTGTCTCTGAGCTGGTTTCTGCCCCCACCCCCCCCCCGCCAAGGCTAGCACTTTACCATTTGAGCCCAGTGCCACATCCAACTTCTTCTGTTTATGTGGTACTAAGGAATCAAACCCAGGGATTCCTGTATGCTAGGCAAGCACTCTACCACTAAGCCATACTCCCAGCCCTTTCCTGTTTTACTTTTAATTGTTTTGAGGTCTTTACATTTTTTTTACTAAGTGTCTAGCTAGCAGAAGACACTAAGAGTCCCTAGTTCACAGAGTTGGAGCATCCTGTGTCTACTTCCACTCAATATACTGTGCCACAATGGATGGGCCTGGGATGATCATGGCATACTGCCTTCAAACAGTGTCACTTTTGCTGGGTTGCTGGTGACTCGCTCCTATAATCGTAGCTATTCAGGAGGCTGAGATCTGAAGATTGAAATTCAAAACTAGCCTGAGCAGGAAAGTCTGTGAGACTCTATCTCCAGTTAACCATCACAAAATTAGAAATTTCACTGTGGCTCAAAGTGGTAGAGTGTCAGCCTTGAGCAAAAGTGCTCAGGGACAGTGCCCAGGCCCTGAGTTCAAGCCCCATGACCACCACCAACAACAAAAAGATGTCACTCTGACTATACTCAGTTAGCAAATTCATCATGGAAGGTGATGTTAGTCAGCTCTTCATGGCGGGGTGGGGGGGAGGGGAGGGCACTGTGCTGTTCCTGGAAAGGAATCTATGAGGGATAGGGTGTCAGAAGAGTTCTGTTCTGCAGGTAGCTTGGGGCGGGGGGGGGGGGGGTGTCTGGAATCCATCCACAGAGAAGTCTAAAAGGACAGGATCAGGGTGACTGCAGCGTACATAAGTAGAAAAATAGATGCTGTGACTTGAAAGAGGCGGGAATTGAACCTTACTGCAGGGAATGGCTAGCCTCTGTCCCTAGAATCACCCTGGCATTGTCATATGATTTTTTCAGACATGCCCTGTATCCCATCTGCCTGAGCAGCCCATGACACCGTGGAACAGGGTGGGCCTCTATGAGAGTTGAAGACAGTGACTGTGTCCTGCTTAGCCCTGGCTGAGAGGCTGGGGTGTTCAGGTTGTTGTGCTGCTCTTGCTCACTCACCAGGAGCCTGGGCTGGCTACTCCATGTGCTGGTGAGCAATAGAAAAGTCTTACATGCTGAGCAGTGTGGCCATGAGGAACCAGTAGGCATCGAGGGGTGCATGATTTCAGGCCCCACCATCAGGAGAATGGCCACCAGCGTGGCTAGAGTGTACACTGTGGAGAGATGGCCTTCTTGTTTGGACAACCAGATCCAAGATGCAGGTGGAAAGGCTATACTCTTGAGGCACAGGAACAAGGCCAGAACCCACAGGTCTGTATGAACAGCCTCTCCATGTTGTTGAGCATCTGGGTAACTGGCTAATTTTAGAAACACTCTCTCTGGACTTAGCACTGAGAAAAGCCGCTTGGCTATAGGGTTAGATCTTAATGAGGATAACCTGGGAGGAAGCCAATACCCAGGGGTTGTGAAAAATATACATGAGTTCGTAGACAAAGCCCAGCTTACGGTGGACTGATGCCCACCTTAAGGCTCAAGTCAGGGGGTTGCCATATGGGGGGGGATATTATCGTGGGGGTATATTATCCAATAACTGCTCTCATGTGTCACTGGAGCCATCTGCTTTGCACTGTGCAGCTCCTACATGGAGACATGTCTCTTCGCCATGCTTCCCCTGGAGTCTGGGGTAGAGAGCCATACAACCTGATAAAGTCCCCATGCAGCTGTGGCATGCGGCCTGTCATCACTAGCAGTCCCATGTCCCTTGCAGGTGGAGCATGACTTCATCCTGCCAGCCGAGCGTGAAACGTTCATTGAGCAGATGAAAGATGTCATGGACAAGGCAGAGGATATGCTCAGCGAGGACACAGATGCTGACCATGGCTCAGATGCAGGAGCCAGCCCACCACATCTAGGCACTTGTGGCCTGGCTGCTGGGGAGGTGAGAACTTCAGTTCCCAGGGAGCAGAAGTGGGTTGGTGGGGGAGGATAGAAGCATCATCCAGGTGGGAAGTTCTGAGGAAGATCTTAGTGAGCACTGACATCAGATCCTTCTCCCTCATGCAGGAGAGCGGACAGTCCCAAGCAAACGCCCCTGTATACCAACAGAACGGTGAGTCTGCCCCCACCTCTGGCTACATCTTCTAAAGCGGTGAACACTGCTTTGCCCAGATCCTTCTGCTTTGCAGGGGGGATTTCGTAAAGGCCCTTGTGCATGGCTGCAGAAGCTTTGGGCTATTGCACTTGGAGAGGTGTGGGAGTGTGGTGACAAGTGTCTCCACTGGGAACAGCTGTCCTTTCTAAGGAGCCACTGTGCACTAATTAACAACACTGCTTTTAAGGCTGGTGTTAAGTCTAGGAGTTCAGCCCCAGTCAGGTACGACTGAGAATCTCAGGATGCCCATGTGGTGCCTTGGTTGTCGATCTACCCCCTGTCCCTCTGGGTGAGGGAAAAGCAGAGGGAAGCACTCTAGGTCCTGTTCATCTACCACCTGCCTCATGGAGGGGAGCTACTGAGAGCTCTGAGACAGAACTTGGGTTCCTTGTCCCCTACCGGAGGGATCACATCTCTGGTGTAAGCAAGTTCCCCAGAGTCCCCATGGCACATGTGGCATCACCACAGGAGTCACCTGGCCGAGAGAGACACTTGCTCCCTCAGCACTGTTTGTGTTCTGCTCCCTAGTTCTGCACACGGGGAAGAGGTGGTTTATTATCTGTCCAGTGGCTGAGCACCCAGCACCTGATGCCTCTGAAGCGTCACCTCCACTTCCGATAAGCTCCCTGCAGCCAGAAGCCAGCCAAGGTAGGAGCAGCTGGGGAAGCCTCAGGCTTCCTCTGAGCCACTCTTAAGTCCTGTCATCTCCACCACACAGGTAAAGTAGCAGCTGCAGAGGTGTGTGCTAGTGAGCTCTGCCCTTCCTGCCCAGTGTTATCTAATGACCCTTGCCCTGGTGGGTTCTGCTTTGCATGGTGGGTAAGAGAGAGATCCACTCAGTCCTGAGACTTGCAGTTGTTAACCTGCACAGTGACCAGTGAGTGCTGTTGATCTGCACCTGGGCCTTCACCTGTCTGTACAGATAACTGTAAACTTGCCCTTTGTACGGTTGGTTAAATCTTGACTTTTATGGTCTTTTGGGACACCAGGAAAAGTCATTTGAATAAATTTCAATTTAATTCCCTACCACTTTGGAGGAAAGAGCTGCTAATTAAGTAACCTAAGTTAACATGATTGTGTGTTTATGAAAAAATATTTGTGAATCAATTTTTATTTCCTATCATATGTTTCCAGTGGCTTCCATCATTCGTCTGGAGAATCGTTACCAAAGGGAAAAGGTCAGATCTACAATAAAATACCCAGTGAGCCACTGGGGAGACAAGATGCGCTCTAGCTAAGGAAATAGGCCAGCAGCTTTATCTGAAAAAATAATTTGTAAAATGAGACATATTATCTCTTCTTTGTACTGCATACATGCCCTGCTTCTAGAAAAATCCCTTTGAAAAAGGAAGGTAGACTTCAGTGAGACATTGTGGTGTGGGGTTAAGAACAAAGGTTAGGACCAAGTGTGGTGCTCATTCCCATAATCCCAGCTATTTAGGAGATAGAGATTAGGAAGATGGTGGTTTGAGACAAAAAGTTTTAAGAACCCCACTTTAGTCAATATGCCTACGTAGTTGATGTGAGCATGAGGATCACTGTCTAAGGCCAGCCTCGGATGAAAACGTGAGATCTATCTGAAAAATAAAGTAAAAAGGGCTGTGAGCACATTTCAAATGATAGAGCACCTGCCTAGTAAGCCCAAATCCAGGGAAGAGGTGGAGAGTAGAAAGGAAGCTGGGAAGGAAGAAAGGACGAATGCTGACAATAGAGTTAAATATTCATCCTTTATGTACATGGTGAATAACCTCTGGGAACCTTTCACAGCCAGTTTTTCTATGAAAAGAAAAATAAAATGGAAAACGGAGGGACAGATGTGTTAAATTACATTAAACATCCACCGTGAGTGACTGAAAATAGTTTGACAAGTTATGGAATTATTTCTTGAAGGCATTGGAAATCTTAAGATAGGAAGAATGATCAGATCAGGGTCTGTGGAGCATGGAGCCTGGTCTTGGCCCCTTTTCCTCACTCCACCTGTGTGATCTCCCAGTCTGTACCTAACCATTGTGATTGCTTGCTAAACCACAAATACCAACCTTTGCCATAGAATTTCAATAAGAATTGCATAATATTGCCAGGTGCTGGTGGCTCATGCCTATAATCTTAGCTACTGGAGGCTGAGATCTGAAGATCAGGATTCTAAGCCAGAAAGGGCACTAAAGTCCAAGAGACTTTAACTCCAATTAACTACCAAAAACCAGAAGTGGCATTGTGGCTCAAGTGGTAGAGCGGTAGCCTTGAGCTGAAGAGCTCAGGGACAGTGCCCAGGCCCAAAGGTCAAGCCCCATGATCGACCAAAAAATAATTGCATAATGTCACTCAAGATGTTGAGAATAGAATTCAAAATCACTTGGCAAATGAAAAACCACAAAAAATGTCACCTTCCATGGAAAAAGCCAATAGATGCAAGGAAAAGGTGATACAGGTGTTGGAATAATCTGAAAACTGAATATAAATATATTATAAACCTGTTTTAAATATGTTTAAACTTTCAGAAACAGTCTTGAGACAAATGACAAAATAGAAAGTATAAACAAAGAAATAGAAGATAAAAAATGAAGAAATTAAGCATTTAACATTAAGAATTAAAACACCTGTGTCCGACACAATGGCTCACACCTATGAAAGCTACTAGAAAAATCAAGATTTAAAACCAACCAGAGCAGAAAAGCCTCTACTCCATTTGCAATTAATCAACAAGGAGCCAAGCTGAAGGAGTGGCTCAAGCTATAGATGTAAGCAAGAAAGCTAAGCAGAAGTACAAGGCCCAACACTAAAACCAAAAGAGAAAAGAAAATGTATCTAACTAAAACATAAGATAAAATAAAGTGAAGAGCTTTAAAGACTTGTGAAACAAAAACAAAGTACTTAATGCTGTGTTAGAATTCCAGGAGAGGAGAGAAAGTGCAGTGCTGAGAAAGTATTTATAAAAAGTAATTCTGGAGCCTGGAGTTTGGCCCAGTCATAGAGTGCTTGCCTAGCACTTGACCCGAACCTTGACCCAGGTTTGATTCATCAGTACCACATACATAGAAAAAAGCTAGAAGTGGTGCTGTGGCTCAAGTGGTAGATCTCTAGCCTTGAGAAAACCCAAG
This sequence comes from Megascapheus bottae, assembly GCF_031878675.1. Classification (NCBI taxonomy): domain Eukaryota; kingdom Metazoa; phylum Chordata; class Mammalia; order Rodentia; family Geomyidae; genus Megascapheus; species Megascapheus bottae. The sequence goes on along the minus strand of NC_143511.1, from coordinate 36,293,506 downwards.
CATAATGCTCAGCCCCTAAGCCCAAGCCCAGGACTGGCAAAATAATAATAATTATTATTATAATTCTGAAAACTCCCCAAAGGCAACTTTCATAAACCTAGGGATTTGAGAAGCTAAGAAAACCCCCAGCAGGTTAAATCTAAGAAATCCATGTCTATACATAGTATCAATCTGCTGAAACACAAAAAAATCATGAAAGCAATTAGAAAAGATTATGTATTACTAAAAAGGAACCATAAGTCAGATGACTGTATATTTCTCTCCAAAATCCATAGTCTTGAAAGAAGTAATATAACATTTTTAAAATTTTGCAAGAGAGCTAGGAGCCAGTGGCTCACAACTATAATCCTACGTACTCAGGAAGCTGTGATCTTCATTCAAAGCCAGACCAGGCAGGAAAGTTCATGAGACTTGTATCTCCAATTACAATAGAAAAGTCAAAAGCAGAGCTGTGGCTCATATGGTAGAATGTTAGCCTTGAGCACAGAAGCTCAGGGACAGGGCTGAATTTAAGCCCTAGGACAGGAACAAAAAAAAAAATCTTGAACTAACAAACTCAGAATTTTTGCCTGTAATTCTAATACTGTAAGATGAGGAAAGGAAGTTCTCTGAGTTCAAGGCTGACCCAGTCTATGTACTGAGATCCTGTCTCAAAAGTTGAACAGCAGAAGAGACTAACAAAAATGAAATGACCAACGAAAAACCCTAACAGAACTAAAACAGAAACAGACAGTTCTACAATTGTAGTTGGAGACTTTATACTCCTCCATTACTAGCAGATAAATCAGACAGAAAATCAGCAAGGCTGCAGCAAATCTGAATCACACTGTCCACTAACTTTACCTAATTTATATTTACAGAGTACTCAATATATAGAGAACCTACTTCCTTTTCCAGTCCTTATGAAACATTACCACATCCTAAGTTAGGAAACAGATCTAACAAATGAAAGTTAAGTGAATATCAATTGTGTTTTCTGCTAGAATATAACAATATAACTGAAATAACACTTTTAAATCATTGCTAAAAAAATAGTCTCAAGGAAAGTTAGAAAACAGAACTCTGGCAAGTAATGCCAGGCTTTGGTGGCTTATACCTGTAATCCTAGCAACTCAGGAAGCTGAGGTTGCTGTTTGAAGCCAGTCTGCCTTTCTGGACAGGAAAGTCCATGAGACTCTAATTTCCAATGAGCCACCAAAAAGCCAAAAGTGGAACAATACCTCAAGTGGTAGAGTGCTAGCCTTGAACACAAAAGCGCAGATACCCAGGCCCTGAATGTAAGCCCTAGGAATGGCACACACACACACACACACACACACACACACACACACACACACACACACGAATAGTAGGGGTTAGAGATGTGGCTTAGATGGTAGAGTGCTAGCCATTGAGCAAAAGCAGCAGGTACTGAATTCAAGTCCTAGTCTCAGACCTAAAAAATAAATACATAAATACATAAATAAACGAAAAGAAAAGGAAGTCAGGTGCTGGTGGCTCGTACCTATAATCCTAGCTATTGAGGAGGCTGAGATCTGTGGATCAAGGTTCAAACCCAGCCCCAGCAAGAAAGCCCATGAGACTCATCTCCAGTTAACCACCAGAGAATAGGAAGTGGCACTGTGGCTCAAAGTGGTAGCACACTAGCTACCACTGAAGATCTTGGGGATAGTGCTGAGGCCCAGAGTTCAAACCTCACAACTAACCAAAAAAAAAAAATTAGTAAATTGATTATATTTTTCTTAATTGTGATAAGGAGGCATTAGTAGGAAGATCTTCATTCAAACAGACCTGTGCAAAAAGCACAAGACCTTATCTTATAATTAACCTCAGCCAGCTACTGGTGGCTCACACCTTTAATCCTAGCTACTCAAGAGGCTGAAATCTGAGAACTGAAGTTCAAAGCTAGGCCAGACAGGAGTGAGTCTCTTACCAGAAGTGGAGCTGTGGCTCAAATGACAGAGTGCTAGCCTTGAACTCAGTGTTTTTCTGCACTACCAAGGGAGGCTCCATACAGGGCACTATTCTTGATTCCTTAAAGGAAAAGTAGCACAATGTCCAGAGCCCTTGATATCTGCAAATGCAGAAAGCAGATGTTCTCAGGTTCCTTGCAGCAGCAATCCACCTAGGTGGTACCAACCTTGACTTCCAGATGCAACAGTGCATCTACAAAAGGAAGTGATCATATCTACATCTTCAATCTGAAGAGGACCAGAAACTTCTGCCCCGAGCATCTGCCATTATTGCCATTAAAAACTGCTGACGTCAGTGTCATTTCCTCCAGGAATACTGGCCGGCATGTCGTGCTGAAGTTCACCCAATCACTGCTGGCCACTTAACACCCAGAGCCTTCACTAAGCAGATCCACACAGCCTCTGAGAGCCCTGGCTCTGGTGGTGACTGATCCCTGAGACCAACCACCAGCCTCTCATGGAGGTGTCCTACGTCAACCTGCCCACCACTGCACTATGTAACACAGATTCTCCTCTGAGCTATGATGGAAATCCCATTCCATACAACAACAAGGGGCCTAGAAAGCTCTGTGCATGCATGCTACTATCTCCTGCAAGCACCCATGGGAGATCCTGAACAGATGAAAAAGGAAGAACAGAGAACAGCTGTAAAAGTGATGACCTAGGAAGAATATCAGGACACATGAACTATTCTAGTTCCTGAATTCCCTGTCACTCAGCCTAAAATTCCAGACTGGTGAGAAGGATGCCCTTGGTGCCTATCCATTGGTTCTCTGCTGAGGAATGGAGCACCCAGCCTGCCAGTGAAGACTGGTCTGTGGGTGCCTACTGCCCAGGCCACAAAATGGGTGGGAACGACCACTGAGTGGTCCTGAGCTATTGATCTGTAGATAGCCAGGAAAACGGAAATAAAATTGATAGACAATAAATACAAAAAAGAAAAGGATAAAAGCTCAGGAAATAGTGTTCAGACCCTAAGTTCAAGATCCAGGACTGGCACAAAAATAAAATAGAATATAAAAACTAACCTCAGGGGCTGGGAGTTTGGCCTAGTGGTAGAGTTCTTACCTAGCATGCATGAAGACCTGGATTCAATTCCTCACTACTACATGCACAGAAAAGCCAGAAATGTACTGTGGCACAAGTGGTGGAGCGCTAACCTTAAGGAAAAAGCCTAAGGACAGTGCTCAGGCCCTGAGTGTAATCCCCATAAATGGCAGGAAAAACAAAAAACAAAAAAACTAACCTCAGCTAGGTGTCAGTAACTCATGTCTGTATTCCTAGCCACTCAGGAAGCTGAGATCTGAGTATCATTGTTCAAATTCAGCCCAAGCAGGAAATAGTTTGTGAGAATCTTATCTCTAGTTAATCACCAAAAAGCCTGAAGTAGAGCTGTGGTTCAAATGGTAGAGTATCACCCTTGAGCAGAAAAACTCAGTGAGAGCATCCAGGCCCTAAGTTCAAACCCCAGAATCAGCACCAAAAATAAAAGTGTTGATGAGTATGTAGAGGACCCAGAATCATACATAGTAATAAAATAGTATAACTACTTTGGAAAATAGTGGTAAATACTTTAAAAAGTGAATGTGCAATTACCATGTGATCCAGTCTAGTCATTCTACATCTAAGTCCAGTCATCTTTCTGAATCTACTGGGAACTAATACCAGTATCCCTTACTTCCTTCCCTCCCATACTAAAATCTGAGGCTGCGCAAGTCCCTACATAAAATAATACAGTATTTGCATAAAGCCTATGTGTCACCTCTTGATATGTTAAATTGTCTCAAAATCATTTCTAGGTTATTTATAAGAACTAATTCACTGTAAATGCTTAGTAAATGATTGTTGTCCTGTATTTTTTAGGGAATAATAGTAAAAAAAAGTCTGTACATGTCCCATATAAAAACAACTTTAATATATTTTTATTGTAATTAATAGAAGGGTTACATGATATTTGCCAGATAAATGGTGCATTAATTCCCACACATTGATACGCTTTCACATCTCATGGTCCCCATTTCCCTTCCCCTCTCCCCCACCCCTCATCTTGTTTTCCCCCGTTCCCTATCCAATTTCAGACAACCAAATACAATTATATCCATTATAAAAATTTTTAAAAACAAATTCAACTCAGTTGGGTGCTGGTGGCTCACATCAGTAATCCTTGCTACTCAAGAGGCTAACATCTATAGAACCACAGTACAATCTACAGGTCTTTCTGCCCAGTCTATATGGCTACATAATGGAATTCCATCCAGCCATTTAAGCAAGAAATTCTGCCATATGCTGCAACATGGATGAGCCAGAGGGTCTAATGCTAAATAAAATAAGCCAGTTACAGAAGGATCAATACTGTATGCTTCCATTTAACAAGGTATATGAGTAGTCACACTCAGAAAGAGGAGAAAGTAGGGGAATGAGGTTGTTATTTGGTAGATATAAAATTTCAGTTATACAAGCTGAGCAAATTCCAGTTACCAGTTATAGTCATGGTTATGGTTACAGTTACAGTTATGGTTCTATGCACTTAAGCATTTAAGAAGTCCTCCTGTTAAGTGTTGCTACCATAATTAGGAATACAAACATACACTAGCAAAACCTTATCACATACTCCCAGGCTGACTTAAGGAGGGAAAGAAGCCCTAGGGGTACTCAGAAGCTGTCAATGAAAAGAGACATTTGCCACACACACACTTCGAAGGAGATTTTAGCAGCTTCTGCTGAGACCAAGTGCTCTCAGATAATACTAAACTATTTAGTGAGACATGGCAACATGTCAGGAAAACATGTTTTTCTCAATTTCTCTCCTTTCAGAGCTGGTAGGAGGGTGTGGTATGAGTCCAGGGGCTTAAGGGAGATTTCAGGGTCCAGATAACCTCCCTACTCCCATCTTTGTTTTGGTTTTCACTTTTGTTTCACACATTTTGTCAATGTTTTTAAAAAGATAAAAGAGTAGTTGTTTTTTAAAGTAGGGCTTTGTGGTCATGGGGGCTTGGGAGATACTGTACACTGTGTGTTCCTCTCAGCTTGCCACCCCACAAGTACCTAGAAAGCTCTGAGCACTCCAGGAAAATGTTGGACTGTGTGTCATTGTCTAGATCCCAAGTCCCTTCCTTCCCAGGATCCTTTGGTAGGCCTGGCAAGATACAGTCTGCTCTGCTCTGAGCTTAGCAAAGGTGAGATGTCTGATGGATTATAAGGTTCTCATTCTTCCTAGTTCCTACTTTTGTAAAGATATACAACTTCCCACTTACCTCAACTTTAGAAATTCTTTTTAAGGCCCAGCATGGTGCCTTACGCTTATAACTCTAGCTACTCAGGAGACTGAGATATGAGGATCCTGATTCAAAGCCAGCCCAGGCACTAAAAAGTCCATTAGAGTCTTATCTCCAGTTAATCACCAGAAAACTGGAAGTGGCACTGTGACTCAAGAGGTAGGGCAGTAGCCTTCAGCTGAAAAGCTCAAGGACAACACCCAGGCTCAGTCTTCAAGTCCCACAACTGACAAAAAAAAATTATTTTCAAAGACTTTTTTTTTTTGGTGGGTCATGGGGCTTGAACTCAGCCAGGACACTGTTCCTGAGCTCTTCAGCTCAAGGCTACCACCCTACCCTGGAGCCTGGAAAGCCCTACTTCCCATTTTCTAGATGTTAATTAGAGATAAGAGTCTCAGGTCCCTTTGTGCCTAGGCTGGCTTTGAACCTTGATCCTCAGATCTCAGCCTCCTGAGTAGCTAGGATTATAGGCGTGAGCCACCGCACCCTGCTTCTTTTTAAAGATTTTTGTCCAGTGGAGCCAGTGCATGCTAAGAGCCATAGTTTATGGAGCTTATCGTGTGGGCCAGAGTATGTACAGACTGATAATAGAGAATGGGCCACACCTGACAGTCACGTGCTGCAGAAGGACAGTAGGAAGGGTCTAATGCTGGCAGAGACCAGAGGTGAGAACTGATGATTGAGGGGCCCATGAAAGGTGTTTCAGAAAAGCAGTGGTTAGGCAGAAGTCATGTATAGACAGAGATGACTTAGCACATCAGAGAAACAGGGACCAGTGTGCTGGGCCAAAGCCAGGTTATGGTAGAAGGAAGACATCATTCCTGGCAGGGAAGGCCCCATGTGATTAGGACTGGAGAAGGTGGATACAAAAGTATTTTCCCCATTTCTTCTAGACACAGCGCCCTACACAGACCAGCTGTCCTCAAAGGAAAAACCTGGCTTCCCAGCTGCTCAGCAGCGCCTGAGCCAGGCAGGTGCCAGTGACCCTTCCAGCGGGGCATCATCCTCTCCTCCCATGACTACTGCACTCCAAGACATAGCAGCACCAGCCGCCAGTATCACACCAGCACCAGCACCAGGGACTGCTGTCCTGGCAGGGGGCCCAGTGACCCTTCAGGGGCAAGCTAGTGAGCATGAGACACCCCAGCCACTGACTGAGACTCACCATACTCAACACACTGCACAGACCCTCAGCACAGACAAAGGACCTTATGCTCTAGCTCCAGAGGCCTCCTGCTGTCCTACAGCCTCAGCTAGAGAGGTCAGTGCCCCAAGAGAGCCCTTGCCTACTTCAAAACTGGAGCCCAGCCCACCAAGTGGGATACTGCAGCCTTCTATGAGTCAGCCACCCCTGCTGCCTTCCACAGTGGGGGCTATCAGCATGGCTGCTCCTCAACTTCCCAGCCCCCCCTTGGGGCCCACTGCTCCTCCACCACCACCCTCAGCCCTGGAGTCTGATGGGGAAGGGCCGCCCCCCAGGATGGGCTTTGTGGATAGCACCATCAAGAGCCTGGATGAGAAATTGAGGACCTTGCTCTACCAGGAGCATGTACCCACCTCCTCAGCATCTGCTGGGACTCCCATGGAGGTGTGTGATAGAAACTTTACCCTGGAGCCCCTGAGAGGAGACCCACCTCGTGGGGAGGTATTTGGAGGAGATCCTGGGCTTACCCAACTACCCCAGCCCTTGGTGAGTAGCTGAACTCACCCCAGAAGTGTTGTCCTAGACTGGGACCAAGTGTGGGCAGGAATCCTTGCTATGCAGAGCTGCCCTCCCCCAGGTCCCGTGTGGCCCTCTGGGTGACCCACTCATGCATAAATGGCCTCTGTCTAGTGGTGTGTGTGTGTGTGTGTGTGTGTGTAAATGGAATGGGGAGGGGAGAAAGTGGCACCAGGCAACATAGCCCAATTGTCTCATGGAGGGGGTAGACTGAGGGTGGCTCTACAGATAGGGTGGGAAACAGATTTGCAGTTAAGCTACTGAAGGGTTGGAAGTGCAGCTCTGTTGGTAAAACACTATCCAATGATTGAAAGAGGATGTGTTCAAGCCTTGGTCTTGGACCTAGCTGGGGGTGGGGAGGGGGGAAAGGAATAAGCTACCAAGATGTTGCTAGCCAAGCTTACAATTCTTCCCCCTTTTGTGTGATTGTGTGATTCTTCTTCTAGTTGGAAAAGTCAGAAACAGCTCCTGCAGGATGGACCTCAGCAGATGGAGAGCAAGAACAGGGTGCATCATCATCAATGACAGGTAGCAGGTTCAAGGGCATGCCTAACCTGTGCTCTCTAATGTTACCAGTCTTTCTGGGCCCAGACCTCCTGCATTTACAGCCTTACCCTACATGTATTACAGGAGAAAATGATCTTTTCCAGATAAAAAGGTATACCTTCTAAAGAGGGAGTGACTTAGACACTTCATTGTCTACCAAGATTAATCTAAAAGGAACTTCTCTCTCACACTAAGGACAGAAAGTCATAACTATAGAAGCAGAGCTATGGGTGAGGAGAAGGATGCTGGGATATTGTACAGAGTATGTCTCAGTCCCCAGGCTCTCAGATGAGCAGTGGATAAACACAGGGGATATATCCCAGGCCCCTAGGCTGCTTCAGCAAAGTTACACCATAGTTATTTTGGCTAGAACATGCTGTAGGGCTATTTCTTCAGCTCCCAGAAGCTGTAGTATTGAGATGGTCCCAGGCCTGCTGGGTTCCTCCATGGCTCCAGCTGCTGTGAACCTCAGATGGGAAGGTAGGGAGGAGTCTATTTTTCTTTTATTTTTTTGCTAGTCCTAGGGCTTGAACTCAAGGCCTGCGCACTGTCCTTGGGCTTTCTCAAGGTTATCACTCTACCACTTGAGCCACAGCACCATTTCTGACTTTTGTATGTGATACCGAGGAATCAAACCCTGGTCTTCGTGCATGCTAGGCAAGCACTTTACCACTAGGCCAAACTCTCAGCTCCGGGAGGGCTCTTTTGCTTTGGTTCTTGCTTTATGATTCAACACCTGAATCTCCATCCTAAGGGAGCTAACTACCTTCAGAAATGCAGTTTTCTTTTCTCAGCCTGCAATGTTTGTTCATTGATTTATTTCTTTTGCTAGTCCTGGGGCTTGAACTCAGGACTGGGCACTATCCTTGGGCTTTCTCAAGGGTAGAGCTCTACCACTTGAGTCAGAGCACCACTTGTAGCTTTTTCTATATATGTGGTACTGAGGAATCAAACCCAGGTCTTCATGCTTGCTAAGTAAGCACTCTACCACTAGGCCAAACTCCCAGCCCCTCAGCCTGCAATTTCTTAGGGCCTGGGAAGATAAGGATGGGGATGTGGCTGACTTTACAAATGGAAACCTCAGTGTGTACGGCAGCACATGGCCCTTGATGGTCCAGGCTGCTTTTGAAGATTGAAGGGAACCCTCCTCCTCTATCTGCTCCCCACCCAGGAGCTATGTTGGTTTCTAGATACCACACTTCGGAAAGCACTGGGGACAAGGAGAGGGCAAAAGCAGGGTCAGCCTTTGCCCTGTAACCCATCAGCTCCCCTGTCACTCCATCTGGTGCTGGCTTCCCAGTGTTAGAGGCACCCAGGGATCCCTTGACAGATGAAAAAACTGAGCTTAGGTAGCATGCAAATGATACACCTTACACTCAAAAACCCACACTCTTCTCAGAATACAGAACTCATGAGCAGAGGACTCCAGGCTGACTCTATGTCAGATGAACAGGTGAACTTTTCTGGCAGACAAATGGAAGAAATGCAGTTATTTGTGAGTACCTCAGTCCTCGAGGTATTCAAAGATTGCCCTACAATACCACCCACTTGGATGAGGGGACAGCCCTGTGTTGCCCATAGGTTGGGAATACATGATAGAAACCGAATTTCATCTCCCTGGGAATATGATGTTCCTATATGAAGTATGCAGTGCAGAAGTGTGTGTGGGGGGGGGTGTCTTCATTGATCCTGCTACTTTCCCATGCAGCATGGTGGCTTAGCTCCTGCCCCAGCTTGCTCCTGAATATTTTTTTTTTGCATGTGGGAGTTTTACCTTGGGTTGGATCTCCATGAAAGGTGTGATCGGCTATTTGGGCTTCACTCATTGGCTTTTCATGGCAACCCCAGGAGTATGGTCAAAACATACTGTCAGGTAGAAGGGATGACTTTGGTCACAGTGTACTATACTCATAACCTTCTATGTGGAATTATAACCTTTTATATAACCGTATTATACCCACTTTCGGGTGAGAAGCAATCAGCCTAAAGGCTACATAAAGCTAAGAAATTATTTGGTACATGATGGGACAGACATGTATGCTTCTTGGTTCGGTTGCTTGCTGCATTGATGACTTTGTATGGGCCGTGAACGATGCTATGAATATCTAAGTGGATTTTGGCAGAACAAACGTTCCCCACCTCTATATGGAAAGCATGGGGGCAGCTGCAAGGCAGTGGACATTCCCTAGATCCATAGGAGGAAGGTAGAACTTGCCCTACTGTGTGCTCTATGAGCCTCCTAAGCCAGAGACAGAGAGAGAAACGGGGTGTGTGTCATTCCATCAGATGTACAAAGGACTGGAGTACTAGAGGCAAGTAATGCCTCTTCCCTTGTGCTGGTTTGTAGATATCTTCTGTGAATTGACATGTACAAGATGCCACAGGGTGAGGGCATCACTGCTTTCAACCCTTTGGAACACCAGCTCTCCCTGGCCAACTAGCAGTGTTCTCAAGCCTTTCACCCTCAGTCTCGTGGCTAGCAACCATCTGTCTCTTCTTCTGGTAATCTTGTCCATGTTCCCACAGAAGAGTCATCTTCCAGCAACACACTGGGCTGTGACAGTGATGGAGGACGAGTGGCCTCAGACTCACCTGCAGCACCCAGTGTCCCGCAGGTAAAGGTGACTTTTTGGACAGAAATCTCAACTAGCTGGGAGGGTTGGTGTTTGTGTTCTCAGGGCATCTCTTTATTTCTACTTGTTTCCCAAGGATGCCCCTATTTCTGCCAGCCCTGCATACATGGATTCCGCAGACAAGAATGACAGGGTCCCCAGGGAAATCTTGGTTGAGCCCGTGAAGAGATGCCTGGGAACATCCACAGAGAGCAGCCAGGCTCCTGGCACTCGGGCCGCAGGGTCTCCCCGCAAGCGGCCAGGGCAGCAGGACAACAGCTCACCAGCCAAAACTGTGGGCCGCTTCTCAGTGGTTAGTACACAAGATGAGTGGACCCTGGCCTCTCCCCAAAGCCTGAGGTACTCTGCCCCACCCGACGTCTACCTGGATGAGGTTCCCTCCAGCCCTGACATGAAGCTGGCAGTGCGGCGGGTGCAGACGGCCTCCTCCATCGAGGTTGGTGTGGGCGAGCCCGCATCCAGTGACTCTGGGGATGAATGCCCACGGAGGAGGCCCTCCGTGCAGAAGCAGTCCTCCCTCCCTGGTGGTGGAGGTGTGGCCAGTGACTTCGTCAAGAAGGCCACTGCCTTCCTGCACAGGTCCTCGCGGGCTGGCTCCCTGGGCCCCGAGACACCCAGTAGAGTAGGCGTGAAAGTCCCCACCATCAGCGTCACCTCCTTCCACTCCCAGTCATCCTACATCAGCAGCGACAATGACTCAGAGTTCGAGGATGCAGATATCAAGAAGGAGCTGCGCAGTTTACGGGAGAAGTATGTGAAGGTGCCATGGTGTGGTGGGGGTGGGGGTTATGGTGGTGGAGGTGGAGTTGGTGGTGTTTTGGTGGTTGTAGTTAGTGAAAGTCATGGTGGTGGTTGGGGGTAAACCCTCTTCTGCCTATTCTGAGCCCTGCAAACTGTTGGATGGAATCAGTATCCTAGAGAAGCAGTACACACTTGCATATGGCTGAGGGAGACAGGCCAGTGATAAGGCCTGCTAGACCTGTCTCTGTGGCCATGATGGGAGCATCTCTCAGCCAGTGTCTACCCTGTCACTGGCCTGGTTTCTGGCATCTGTTCAGGGCTCCTCCTCCCCTCCCTTCATAGTATGCTTCTTCCTCTGTCACCCTCAGGGAAAGACATCTCAGCGTGATCATGAGACATGACAAGGGTACCCTCCTAGCCACCCCCTCTACGTGAGGAGTTCTATACCACCAGCACCCTTGAGCCCCATGGAGAGCAGGCCAGAGCAGCCTGAACCCAGAGGTAGCCCCAAAGTGGGGGTCACACAACAGTGAGGGGGAACAATAGCTTTGGAGCCATAAGCTTCAAGCCTTGGCATAAACCTGGCCTGGAGCCCTGCATAAGAGGACTGACCCAGTGGTTTGGGAAACCTACTTCCTTCTGAAAAGAACCTGATGCTCTCTCTCTCTCTCCTTAATTTTTAGGAGAAAGACACTTGATAATTTTTTTTCCTTTTACTAATATTCTTTACTACCTAAAGAAAATCTTTGTTTTATAAAACAAAGATTGCAGGTATTGAAGATACAGAAGGTAAATAGAATTTGATTTCTCATTTCTACCCATGAAAACTACCCATTTTCCCAATATAAAAGGTGAAGATGGGCTGAGTATGGGGAACAGAAAGGTCTGTGGCCCTCTGATTAGAGCAGTTGGAGTCCTGTGGGTGCTGGTGTTAATGTCTGGAAGTTCAGTGTGAGGTACAGGACAGTGGTGAGGAAGGAGGCCAAGAGCACAGCTCCCTCCAGGGCGGCCATGAGGGATCACTGCCTCCTTCCTTTTAGCTGTCCTAGAGATACCCCCACCCCAGTGCCCACCACTAGTGAGCCACTTGCATTCCACCTCTATCTTAACCCCAGCCAGAGCCCCTCTTTAGTAGACCAATGGGACACTAGCTAGCTAGAGCCCCGGAGCCAATAGGAGCAGCATGTCCTGCCTCTGGGTCATCTTTCCCACTGATTTGCATGGAGCAGTTACCACTCATGGTCCTGATAAAATGAGGCAGCCTCTCCTGCTTCAAGCACCAGCTCATTTTCTCATCACCTGTGCTAGTGCGTATGGCTTTAATTGCAGACATAAGCCTATGCGGGGGGTCATCCATGCCTCCCTGGCTGTGAGACAACACGGAAGTTGTCATTGAAATTTTAAAGCCCTTCTACTCTCCCATGTTGGGGTGTTATCAAAACCAGGGGCCCCTCTTCTTACACCTGCCTGGCTTAAATGTGAATAGTCCCTCTGAAAGCTCGTCTGAACAGCCCAGGTAGAGACTCAGGCAAGATTGCTACCTCTCCCCACACAGCCAGACCCTTCCTGCAGGGGAAGCCCACCTGCCCGGCTCCCTCTTTTCCTCTCCTCCAGGCACCTGAAGGAGATCTCAGAGCTGCAGAGCCAACAGAAGGAGGAGATTGAGGCTCTATACCGTCGCCTGGGCAAGCCACTTCCACCTAATGTGGGCTTCTTCCACACGGCGCCCCCCACAGGCCGCCGGAGGAAGACCAGCAAGAGCAAGCTGAAGGCTGGCAAGCTACTGAACCCCCTGGTGCAGCAGCTCAAGGTCGTGGCCTCCAGCACAGGTCGGCTGCTGGGTGGAGGGCTTGACTGGGGCTTGGCCAAGAGTGGCTGGGGGATCCCTAACTGAGCCTAGGAAGCAGGCTCTGGGTAGGTGCAGTACTCCCATATCTGGAAGAATGTTTGAGGCCTTCTTCTTACTGGATCCCCTTTCACTAGAGCTGGGAAGTTCCTGCAGGCCCCAGCCTCTATTCTCCATGCAGAGTCTGTGTGTAGGCAGAACCTGCATAGAGCAGGCCTTAACCCTAAATGAAAGGGGCGCATGCCCTCAGCCACCTCTGGACTGCAGGTATGCCGAGGAAGCCCAAGGCCACTCTCTCTTCTCGTTCTTCCCTGTAGGACACAAAGACAGAAGGTGGACGCTTCCTCTGATCTCATTTCTCAGGCATATGTCAGCTGGCCTGCTCCCTGGGTTTTAGGCAGCTGCTTTTGGGAGCAAGGCTAGGATGAAGATGTCCTCCAGGCCTTACAATAATGATACCCTGAACCTTGTCTGTCCCTAGTGCTGTAATGGCCTGGCTCCAGGAAGTGTCCTTGCATGTCAAGGATTCCTTTGAGGCCTCTCAAGCAGCACCTCAGAGTGTACAATGGCTAAGAGTCCCAAGTATTCCAAGGTGAAAATGCTATGAACCCCTAGGCATGCCAGGCAGGAAGGGGTTTAACGCTAAGCACTCCCTAACCACAGCAGTCCACAAATTGTAAACATTTTGCAAAGCTAAAAGGAGACTCACTGCAGAGTATAGGCCACTTTGAACCTATGTGTGTCTCCTTGTCACTTACCAGTATAGCATAGGTCCAGCATGGCATTGGGGTTGGTAGGGATGGGGCACTTTCTTTAATCTTTTCCAACACTCCCATCCAGGAGATTGGCCATTCACTTGTTGTCTACAGGAGACTCAACTTCCCCCAAGGTCACCCAACAAAGGACAGGGAGCATACCCAGCCCTCACCCTCCCCTGCCTGGCGGCACCTCATGGTGCCTGTCCCCTCTTCTCCCCCCCGCCCAGGTCACTTGTCTGATTCCAGCAGAGGCCCTCCCGCTAAGGACCCTGCCCACGCCAGCACGCACCCGTGCGCCAAGGCAGTTCAGACCCAGCAGCCCTGCTCCGTCCGAGCCTCCCTTTCCACAGACATCTGCTCCGGCTTAGCCAGTGAAGGAGGCGGAGCTCGTGGTCAAGGTGATTTCCAGCTTGCCTGTCTCCAAGCATGTGCCAGCCACATAGGGCTCAGTGGTGTCCCAGGAGCTCACCTGATTGTGTGGAGGGGGCTAGAGCCACACACAGCTTTGTTTAAAAAGAAAAGAAAAAGAAAGAAAAAGTGAGAGAGAAAGACAAGGGAAAAAAAGATGTACTCTGGATACAAAGAATGCAGTTGTTCTGCCATCACTAGGTATTGCAGTAAGCGGCTCAGAGGCAGGTGGTGGCTTTGCTAGAACAGGTCTCAGGAAGTGGCCAGGATTGGGAGGGGTCAGCCCAATGAGTGGGGAAGGGATGGGACCTGGCATCTTTCTCTGTTCCGTGGTGCCCGTTCCTAGGCACTGGCTGCCCTGCCCCTCCCACCTCCCTGCAGTGGAGCCTGATGGTGCTAAACACCCACCGGGTCCTTCCAAAATCCATGGGGGACGGCTGGGGGACAAGGGCTCAGCTCTCAAGCTGGGAGTTTGGCCCTGAGGAGGAAATGCTGTCTCGTCAAAGCTGCCATGGACGGCAGCAGCTGCTCCATAAGGCGTTCTCCTGTCCTCACCATCTCTGTCCAGAGAAATCATGGTGACTGATCCAGGTGCCCCGCCCCACCCCACCCACCCCTCTCCTCCGAGCCGCTTTTCTTCTGCTCCTACTGTTGCCTCCTCCCATTCCATGGTCAGTGGCTTTGGTGCTCGGGCTGGGCTAGTTGGAGCCGTGGATGTTAAGTTTCAGGCTGGTGTGGCTGTTGGTGTGGAGAAGGAATCGCAGCAACCTATACTTGATAAGTGTCTCTCTGTTTTCTTCCCTTTATATTCATTTGCAGGCTGGACGGTTTACCACCCAACGTCTGAGAGAGGGGCCTATAAGTCTAGTAGCAAGCCTCGTGCTCGATTCCTCAGTGGACCCGTATCTGTGTCCATCTGTCTGTATTTGTTCTTTTGTATTTTCCCACCTCCCAGCCCTTGGTTTCTCCCCTCTCCACCCCCTGTCTTCATTACTTCTCATGCATTTCATAGGATGCCTCCCCCCACTCCTTGAAGTCACCTCCTCCATATGAAAGGTGGACCCCAGAGCCCTTCCTGTTGAATACCACTGCCCACAGTCACCCCAGCCCCAACGGCTGTGTGTATGCTCTTGGCTGCGCCTGGGCACCAAAAGCATGCGCAGCAGCATGCCTGCCTCTGCCACCACCCCTCCACCCCCACCACAGGCCAGGGTGTTCTGCATCTCTCCCATCACCTCATTTATTTTGTTTTTCTTATGTTGAATGTAGTTTTCTGTTGCAACTGTGGCCACTCTACATGTCTGCTCGTCCCTAGTTCCAGTGACAACAAAAAGGCAACCCCAACCTTCTCTATGTGCACAGGGTGTTGCACACATGCCTAACTCTGAAGACCCACGTGTAGTGGGTCAGTGCAGCTGTAAAGGCCCCCAGAGGACATAATCCCTATGCCGGAGGCCAAGGCCCAACACTCAGCCCATTCCCTGCATGTGGAGATGCTAAGAATGTGCTCCAGGGGCTGAGGATGTAGCTCGGTGGCAGAGCCCTTGCCAAGCATGCAAAAAGGCCCTGGGTTCCATCCCCAGTAGTACATACCAAAGAACGTGCTCCCCTAGGGCTTCCCTAGACCCTCCTAGCACCATGCAGGAAGGTCCTGCCTCCTCTGTGATCTCTCTTCACCCTTTGCTCACTCCAACTCCAAAACAGACACTTAATACTCGCCTCCTGCAGCCGTTCCTTTGAAACCTACATCCTGCCTGGCCCCCTTGTCCTCTCCCACCCAGCTGGAGCACCCTGTGAAGTGTGTTTTCCTCTGACCCCATGAGACCTCTCAGAAATGAACTCAATGAGCAACTCCTCAAACCTCTACCAAATTACAACCACCCACTTCCTGCCTTCCTCAGATACCCCGGGCTGTGTGTCCAGTACCCAGGAGTGCACACCTGCTTGGGGCTGCCCACCATTGCGCATTTTGTTTATAACCCTCCCTATGATTGGCAAATGAATCAAAAGCTGTGAAGCTTTTAGAGGGTTTTTAGTTTTAGGCTTTTTTTTCCTTTTTAGGGATTTTATCTTTTTAAAGGAAAACTAGAACTTTTGACAATTAGATTGGAGATACTGGTTTGGGGCATGTGACTTTTTGATTGTATAACAAAGATACATTGTCCTTGTGGGGACCCAGAGGCCATGTCTTTAGTAGGTGACCATTGCCATTCCCCGCTCTCCTCATCAGAGGCCCACATGTGTCATCAGTCTCCAGGCAAGGCCAGTCAAGGGCACAAGGCCACGTGAAAATGCTAAGAACTTCCCAGTGGCTTCTCATCCATTTAATAGGCTGCTTCATTGGGGCCACAGCGATGTCTGATTGGTGGTGCATCTGTGTGGCTTCTGGCCAGTTGCAGCAGCAGGCCAGCCCCGTCCCTGTCCTCCAGCCTCATTGTGGCCTCTGCTTGCCAAATGACTCTCTTTGCTGTCCCTGGTGTGCATGCAGCTCATTGCTGGAGTTTGTTACCAGGGGTAAGAGCACCTGAGTATCAGGTGCTTCCATCCTCAGAATCGCTGGTCATAGGAACCACAGCAGAATACATGGTGACTTTCCCATGGCACCTGGATCAAGTAGTTCACCAACCAACCATTGCACAATTATGTCTCTGAGATCAGCACTGCTTCTCTACCCAACATTGTGCTTTTAGAGGCTTTGGTAGTTTTACTATAAATTAGTCCAAGTTTTCAAAAAGAAATGAAAGAATGAAATTCAGAAGGAATATCTAAGTGACTTGGCCAGGTGGCTTTGGATGTGGTGTGTGCCACCCACCAGGACCTTGTGAACTCTGGATTTGTGATTTTCCAGCCCAGTCCCTTTTGAGGTAGAGTTGGCTAATTCAGTCTTCAGGTAATACTGTGATCCCCCTTCCCTGTTCTAAAGTGGCCACTGCTCTGGCAGAGTTTAGGTAGGCATGTGCTCTGGGTGCCTCTTGCTAGAGTGCAGACATGAGAAAATAATGGTCCAGCTATCAGATGGGCTCTAGGCCACTTCATCAATCCTCAACACACACACACACACACACACACACACACACACACACACACACACACACACACACACACACACACACTATAGAAATATTGCCAGAAAGGCTCTTCTGTCCTATATGCTACCGATCTGGGCTCTAGGGTCCAGGATTTTCATGGATTTTCATGCTTCCTGGGTAAACTGCAGCAGAGACTCCCAGAGAAAGCAGCACTTTGAGGTCTGTGAGGACTGAGTCAGGGACTAGAGGGAAAGTCAAAGCCTTATGAGCACATGAAGTGATAGGAATGAGACAAATGTGGGACCAAGACTAGGGAAGGCCCGTGGCTCAGTGGCAGTTGAGCAGGTGGCTGGGATGGTGCTGGCTTATATTCACTTCTACATAGCTATGGGGTGTGAGGTGGAGGTGATGCTGCAAAGTCACTTGATAAAGCCTGGAGAAAGTCTTAGCTCATGACCTTGGTATATGACACCTCCATCTCATGGAAGACAAAAAGTTAAAGAAAAAAATAAGCCTTAATTTTATTTTTATTTTTGGTGTCTGTCCTGGGGATTGAACTTATGGCCTAAGCACTATTCCTGAGCTCTTGTGCTCAAGGCCAGTATTCTACTATTTGAGCCACAGCTCTACTTCAGGCTTTTCGATGGTTAATTGGAGATAAGAGTCTCACAGACTTTCCTGCCCAGACTGGCTTCACAGTACAATCCTCAGCTCTTAGCCGCCTTCATAGCTAGGAGTACCGGCTTGAGCCACTGGTACTTGGCTTTAGATTACTTTGATGTACAGAAAGATGTGAGCTTTCATGAAGTTACAGAAGGAGAAACAACCCCAGACAGTGCAGGCTGTAGACCTGTCTGGAGTTAGAGCAGCAAGTGGCTCCAGAGGTAGGACTGAGCCCCACAAGGTAGACCACTCCCCAGAGAGTAAGGACTATGTATCAGAACCCCACCTCCAGTTTGAGAGAAGCCCCTGGCTCAGACTCACACCTGGCTTTTCATGCACAATCTCCTTTATGGGAGGCAGAAAATACACCCTAAAGGTCGGTGCCCACAGAGAGGAGATGGCCAGGCACAGAACCTGAGACAGGGATCTAGTGGTTCTGTTTGTCAGAAGCTACGGCTACAGCCCACTGAGCTGCTGCCTCTGTTTTCTCTGCTGAACAGAAAGGCACGGACACTTCCCAGGCCTTCCTCTGCCCACAGGATCCATTCGGTTGTATTGTTCTTGTCCCTGGCCCATAGCTATATCAGTTCTGGCACAAGTACCTGTGTCCCTTTTAGCCTTCTACCCTGGAATGTTCTCTCTCCCTTGGAGACACTGAGAGTTCAACAAGGTCCCCAACAGAGGACACAAGGAGAGGAGCCTCCACCCACATTGCCCACCAGCCCTCAACCTCTGCAGCCCATGCTACCCAGACCAGTGAGACTCATCACCAAGGGCTGTCAGAGCAGATGTGTGAGCTCCAGAGCCAATTACACATGTCCCCAGACCACTCTGGCAGAACCAGGGTTCCTCATTTCTCGATGAATACTTTGTGGACCATTCTAGGCTCTCTTCTCAGCTTGAGTTGCTCAATATACAGTCTATAGGATGTCTCGGCCTTGGATATCAGAACAGGGAGCAGTGCTGCTGTTGGGCAGCACTGTCCCATCAGAGGTTTAGAGGAGAAATGAGGCAGAGCTTTATGGATTAGGTAGAGGAGACTAGGCCAGCCCGAGCCACTTAATACCAAGGCTGACCCTGCAGGTCAGTGTCTGTGTGAATGATGTGGCACCCAATGTTCTTATGAATGTTCAATATTTGAACACTAAGATATAAAAAGCAAGTGTGAAGAATTGCTTCAGACCTGACCTACTTTTTAAGCCTTCTGTCTTTGTCAGTCATCCAGGACTTCGAATCTGTCCTGCTTTAGACGTCCACCTTGCCACTAAAGAAGGGTTTGAATGGTGGTGTGTGCTGGTGCTGTGGACGGAGCAAGCTGACAGCTCAAGAGCAGCATCTGGTTTGGGTCAGAGTATAACTCCAGGCTGAGCAGGACAGGGGCCTCACCCCACTGCAGCAACAGGCAGGCACCCCACAAGAGCAGGGGGAGCCTGGTTAAAATCAGAGGAAGAGGAGCTCCTTCTCTGGCTGGCCTTGTCCACTTTCATTGCTGCCCTGGGAGAGAGGAGCCCATGGATGTCTATCCTCACGGTGTGGAGTGGTGGTGGCTTGTCTAACAGATGTTCCCTGGTGGGCATGAGAAGAACAGGCGCTGGGCCAAGTCAGAAATGCTGTGGGAGATGGATTGGGAGAGATCTAAGGATGGACAAGACTGCCCGGCACATGCTCCCTGCCAAGAGGCAGCAGCTACCTGGAGGTTTTGCACCAGTGCTACCCACAAGCAGTGTGACCTTGATGTCAGTGGAGCAGTTCTGAGTGATATAGAGGAGCCTGAGTGCTCTGGTCATCTGAGGCTGGAGTCCAGGAAGGTCCAGCCTCACAGTGTCCTTTAGTCTTCCAGCCATTTTTATGCAATTACTGTGGCCCACATGGAGCGCCCGCCCCACCCAAAACTACAAAAACATGGCTTCTCTCCCGGTGTCCCTTCTCTCCCAACCCAGGCTACAACCTTGCATGGAAAACAATCCTTTTGACTCTTAACAGTGGATCAGAGATCTGTTGGCTCTCTCCTGCTCACTCCTCTCTGTGTCTCCAACCAAAGAGCTCACTTTTCCCCACTTTATCCTTAGACTCACACTGAATGAACTGATAATAGTCAAGACCATTTGATCAGTTTCTGGTTGCAGAATACACAGCCTGACACTGAGCTCAGACAAGGAGGCCAGCTCAGTGTCTGCCTTCTGTCCCCTAAGGCAAGAAGTAAATAGAAAAGCATGGCACCCCTTCCTGGGTAGTGGGTGTCTATTGGGCAGAGGTAGTATGTTTGGGCACTGGATGTCTGTGGGCCCTCCCTGCTAATGTGGCTTTGCCGGGTGACCTTGGGGAAGTCTGAGCTCCTCCTTGCCAGTTCCAGTTCTCTAGGACAAAGGATGAACTGGAATGGTAGCGAATCTTACGTAGCACCTAGTCAAGCCCCTACCCCTACCATCTAGGCCCTGCGAATATCAGATTCAATGTGTTGACCTGCCTGACCTTCTCTAGACCATGTCTGGGCCATGAAGATGGGTCCACTAACCTGGTAGTTCAGTGACGAGGCCACGTCCTGCCCCTAGGAAAAGGAACCATGACAAGAGAGGCTGCATAGGCTCCCCAAATCAGTCAGCCCTGAGATCCACCTTTCCATTAACCTTGCTGCCTGTCTCACCTCTTTTAAGGCAGACATCTAAGATCCAGAATTGGCCTCAAACCTACAAAAACAATGTATCTTTTTGCACTAGGAAAACCTCCTGGCCTCAGAGGCCAGCCAACCCAGGTTATACCCCACTCCATTCTGGGGGAGAGGGAGAAGGGCTTTAACATTTAGTGGGTTTTTATGCCTCAACCAGTGGGGCTCCCAAAAGTTGGGCTTTTGAAAACCAAGCAGTGTGCCTTTTTTTTTTTCTTCCTTCCCTGCTTTTCTTTTTTTCTTTCTCTTTTTTTCTGGAATATGCTTCTAGACACAAAACACTTTTCCTTAAAGCTTGGGGGGGCGGGGGCATACCTTGGCACCTCTGCCTCCTCAGCAAAGCCGAGAGAGCTGCACACTAACTCTGGGGACGCTGCCCCCATACCCCAGGCCAAGTTGGCCTTCCTCTCCGAACTGCTGCCTGTGTCTGTCCCTCCCTGCACACTGATGACTTTTGCTTAAGTGTGGTAGTGTGACCGGTGTGTGCTGTTCTGCCTAACCCTGTGGTCTTGTGTCGTTTGTTTTTCCCTTACAGGGTCAGCCCTGAAGCGTCTCTGCCTAGGCAAAGAACACAGCAGTAGTAATTATCCGGGTTTTTTACCCCCTTTGCCCCCTCTCATCGCATGGGCTTTATTGTGGCTAGTGCGCATCAGGGCCTCCTGTGGCTGGGCGGCGTGGCCTGCTCTGTGCCCACCCTGCCGGGCTCTGCTTTGCTTCTGCCTGGCAGGACAGCTGCCCTTGGCTTCCCTTCGTGTCTCCATGGCTCCTAGAGTTTATGCGGTCTCGCCCGTTCACATCTAACAGGCTTGCCCTTCTCTGGAATGTCCACAAATTACCATTCATTAATTGGCTCCTTTTCCAAAATCATAGGCATCAGTATTTCCTTGAAGTGCTAAAGATGAATGCTTTCCCCGAGGAGAGATACCAGGACCAAATGGGTATTAGTCTAACTGGGCCACTCACCCTCCCTCCCTTTTCACTCTCTCTGTCTTTCTTCCTCTCCCTTCCTCTCTCTTTCTTCCTCTTTCTCTATCTTTTTCTTTCCTTCTCCCTTTTTTAAAATTTTTTTTTGAAAAATTTCCTTTTCTGGGCTAAAAATTACATGTAGAAATAGCTTTCTGTGTGTAAAACTCATCACTAATTTTTAATTATTTGTGTCTGTGCTCTGTCATTGCTACCCACTAAAGTTCACTACATTTTGGAACAGCTTGTTTGAAGAGATGGTCATTAGCTGGGATTTTTTTTAATTACTATTTTTTTATTGTGAAGAAAAAAACTTTAATTGGCCTACTCAAAATTGACAGCCAGAAATTTTCTCTGCAAGGTAGAAGGAGGATGATTCAGTTATAAAATTTACAAGTTATCTGTTGGCCTTTAAAAAACAAAAACAAAAATCGGGCTGGGAGTTTGGCCTAGCTGTAGAGTGCTTACCTAATATGCACAAAGACTCAGGTTCGATTCCTCAATACCACATACATAGAAAAAAGCTGGAAGTGGTGCTGTGGCTCAAGTGGTAGAGCTCTAGCCTTGAAAAAAAGCCCAAGGACAGTGCTCGGGCTCTGAGTTCAACCCCCAGAACTGGCAAAAATAAATAAATAAATACACAACAAGATTGGATTCAAGCAGTCAAGCACTTTAGTTATCAGAACAGCTCCCAGCAAACCCTGCTCCCTCCCAAAGCATCACCCTTCCCACGCTTAGGGCCCTGGGTTTGGGTACCTTTATTAATACCTTCCCCAAATATCTCAGTAGGAAAACATACCATTTCTTGGTCTTGAATTCCAGACAAGCAAGATGGGAAAATTCATGGAACTGTAACTATTAATACAGCCTGTCCAGGGGAGGGGTGCAGGCTGTTGGTGGCCTTTGTACATTGCATACTTTGCAAGGTGTCCTAGCATCTTCACGCTATGCTGAGGATGCAGAGGTCAGAGGGCTGGAAGAGTCTGACCCTCTTCCCTGGGATGCCCCTCCCTTGCGTGTCCAGCTGTGTCAGGAATCTCCCACACCCTCATACGTGAGTCTGGTGCGATGGGCAGCAGTGGGGAAAATGGGTTCTTAATGAGGGATAGCCCCTAGCCTGGCTTAGGAGATGGTGAGGCCACCTGTCATAGCTCAACCACTCTCTGCCCATAGTCAGTGTTCTACCAATCCAGACCACCTCTTGAAGCAAGGTGTTGCCTGGCCAAAGTGAGGCCATTGTCTCAGCCATCACATAAGAATAACTGCAGCCAGCCCACCCGTGGTGCTGGGCGAATGTGTGGCATCACCAATCCTGGTCTATGTGACTCCCCAGGGTCCTCCACCAGCAGCCTGGCCCCAGGCCCCGAGCCTGGTCCCCAGCCCACCCTGCACGTCCAGGCACAGGTGAACAACAGCAACAACAAGAAAGGTACCTTCACCGATGACCTGCACAAGCTGGTGGACGAGTGGACGACCAAGACGGTGGGGGCAGCCCAGTTGAAGCCAACGCTCAACCAGCTGAAGCAGACTCAGAAGCTGCAAGACATGGAGGTTCCTGGCGAAGCACGGGCTGTGAGTACAGGGTGGACACAGGCCTTCTCCCAGGGACAGGACGACGGGCCTGGTGCCAGTGGAGCCTTGTTAGCATCTGCATGACATGGGTTCATCGTGCTAAGCCCTTTGCTTCCCTGGGCTGAGTTCATCTTACCACAGCCCTCCTTCCTGTTTCAAGCCATTTTATATTCCTATCAGCAGCACACAAGGTCTCAGATTCCCCCAGATCTTCAGCAACATTAGTTATCCTCTGGTTTTTTTTTTTTTTTTTTTTTTTTTTTTGCCAGTCCTGGGCTTGAGCTCAGGCCTGTGCCCTGTCCTTGGACTTTCTCAAGGCTAGAGCTCTACCACTTGAGCCTCAGCACCGCTTCCGGCTTTTTTCTATGTATGTGGGACCGAGGAATCGAACCCGGGTCTTCATGCATGCTAGGCAAGCACTTTAACCACTAGGCCAAACTCCCAGCCCCCTCTGGTTTTTTTTGACAGTGGCCCTTCTTGTGAACTGTGAGGTGGTATCCTGTGGTTTTGATTTGCATTCCCTTAATCATTAGTGATATGCAGCATTTTTTTCAGGTGCTTATTTATCCACTTGCCTATTTTCTTTGCCCATTTTTTTCAGTCAGTTTATTGGTCATAAACCTTGAACTCAGGGCCTGAGAACTGTCCTTGAACTTTCTCAAGGCTAGAGCTCCACCACTTGAGCCTCAGCACCACTTTGGGCTTTTTTCACTCAAGGCTAGTACTATGCCACTTTGAGCCACAGCACTATTTCCTGTTTGGGGGTGGTTAATTGGAGATAAGATTTTATCTTGTCTGGACCAGCTTTGAACCACAATCTTGGATCTCAGCTTTCTGAGTGGCTAGGATTATAGGTGTGAGCCACCGGTACCCAGCAGGTTTTTGCTGCTATTACTGAGTTTTACAAATTCTCTGTATACTCTGGACATTAATCCCTTGTGAAGTAGATGATCTGAAAATATTTATTTAGGTGTGAGCCACCGGCTCACATCTGTAATTCTAGCTACTCAAGAAGATGACATCCAAGGATCAGGGTTCAAAGCCAGCCCAGGCATGAAATTCAATGAGACTATATCTCCAGTTAACCACCAGAAAACTGCTGTGGCTTACAGTGGTAGAGTGTGAGCCTTCAGCTGAAGAGTTCTAGGACAGCACCCAGACCCAGAGTTCAAGCCCCATGACCAACCCCCCCCCAAAAAAAGGAAAAAGTATTTCTTCCATTCTGTCAGTTACCTTTTTACTTTGTTGATCATGTCCTTTTACACATAAAGGTTTAAATTTTATCTTTTTTGCTTCTGTTCCTCAAACCTTCGGCAGCATATCTGAGAAAAATCATTACCAAGTCTAATGTTATGAAGTTTTCCCCTTTATGCATTCTTCTAGGAGTTTTACAGTTTCAACTTGTGTGTATGTACATGTGTATATACCAGTCCTGGTGCTTGAACTCAAGGTCTGGGTGCTATCCCTCAGCTCTTTTTGTTCAAGATTAGCACTCTACCACTTGAGCCATAACTTCACTTCAGGCATTTTGGTGGTCATTTGGAGTTGAGTCTTACAGACTTTCCTGTCAAGGCTGGCCTTGAACTTTGATCCTGTGGGGCAGTGGTAGCTCAGGCCTATAATTATAGCTAATCAAGAGGCTGATGCCTGAGGATCAAGGTTCAGAGCCAGCCATGTCACAAAAGTCCATGAGACTTTCATGTCCAATTAACTACCAAAAAGGAAAAAAAAAAGCCAAAAGTGGAGCTACTCAAGGACACCATCCAGAGCCTGAATTCAAGCCCCAGGACTGACGCAGAAACAAGCAACACACACACACACACACACACACAGACACACACACACCCTCTACCTGTCCTTTCCTCCACTGAGTGTGATTGTTCTTGTCAGAAGTCACATGAGGGGAATGGGAGTTTGTCCTAGTGGTAGAATGCTTGCCTACCTTGCACGAAGTCCTGGGTTTGATTCCTCAGCACCACATACACAGAAAAAGCCAGAAGTGGTGTTATTGCTCAAGTGATAGAGCCCTCGCTAGCCTTGAGAAAGCCCAAGGACAGTGCCCAGACCCTGAGTTGAAGCCCCAGGAGTGGCAAAAAAAAAAAAGAAAAAAGAAAAAGAAATCACCTGAGGGCTGAGGGAAATGCGACTCAATGGTAGAGAGAATACATAAGGCTCTGAGTTCAATCCTCAGCACCATGAAGAAAATATAAATACATTTGACCATACATATGAAATGTATTTCTTGGTGGCTTACTCTCATTGGTATAACTATCTGCCTTTATACCCATTCTACATTATTCCAATTACTATATCTTTGTAGTAAAGTTTGAGGTTAGAAACTTTGAGGTTTAAAAGTTTTGAAACACTTTAAAGATATTTGTATAATGTTTTATTTGTATGATTTTTTTCCTGTTTCTGAACAAAAAGGTCATTGGAATTCTGATACAGAGTGCATAGATTATTTCATGCCTGAGCACTGTCCTTGGGCTTTTCTCAGGGCTAGCACTTTACCACTGGCTCCACAGCACCACTACCAGCTTTTCTATATATGTGGTACCAAGGAATCGAACCCAGGTCTTCGTGCATGCTAGGCAAGCACTCTACCACTAGGCCAAATTCCCAGCCTCGTGTAGTATTTTTATATTTTAAGAATATTTAGCCAGGCGATGGTGACTCATGGCCTGTAATTCTAACTACTCAGGAGACCAAGATTTGAGAATCGCAGCTCAAAGCCAGCCCCAGCATGAAAATCCATGAGACTCTTACCTCCAGTTAACTACCAGAAAACTGGAAGTGGTACTGTGACTCTTAAGTGGTTGAACACTAGACTTGAGCTGAAGAGCTCAGGAACAGCGCCCAGGCCCAGAGTTCAAGCCCCATAACTGACTCTAATAAAAAAAATAAATGAAGAAAAAGAAGAAGAAGAAGAAGAAGAAGAAGAAGAAGAAGAAGAAGAAGAAGAAGAAGAGAAAGATAGATAGATGGATAGATAGATAGATAGATATTTAGATGTTTTTATTTTGGGGGTTTGAGTTCAGGGCTTCATGCTTGCTAGGCAGCCATGCCTATAGTCCTATCTATTTTAGTTATTTTTCACATAGGGCCAATCTAGACACAGTCCTCCTAATTATTCCTTTCATAGCTAATATGACAGGTACACAGTAATATGCCCAGCTGTTGTTGTTGAGACGGAACTTTAAGAACTTCTTGCTCCAGCTAACTTATAATCCTCATGGA
The DNA here is from genome assembly GCF_031878675.1 of Megascapheus bottae. Lineage (NCBI taxonomy): Eukaryota > Metazoa > Chordata > Mammalia > Rodentia > Geomyidae > Megascapheus > Megascapheus bottae. Next base: position 36,267,477 of record NC_143511.1, on the reverse strand, counting down.
TCTCCTCATTTTGACTAACTGGGATTAGAGGTGTGAGCCACCATTCCTGACATGTCTTCTAGTTCTTGACCCTGAGATTTCTTTTCCATATATTTATATCTTCTTTAATTTCTTAAAACTTCCCTTTTGTAAAAAATATTCCATTTATAGACATAAATAAAAGATACTTGAGTTTCACATTCCAGCTATTGTGAATATGCTGCTATGAACACCAGTAAATGAATATCTATTTGAGGCCCTACTATAAACTCTGAAGTCTGAACTCGTGGCCTTTGAATTGCCATCCTGGTGCTCTACCATTTTGAGCCACTCCTTCAGCTCTGTTTATTTATTTCTTTTTGCTAGTTATTTTTGCGATAAGCTTTTGTGAACTATTCTGCCTGAGCTAGCCTCAGACTCTTGCCCTTCCACTCAGTCTCCTGAGTAATCCTGTTTTTAGTTCTTTTGGTTATACACACAGGAGTGGACCAGCTGACAAGATCATATAATGCCACATTCAACTTATTGGAGAAATTGCCGCTCTTTTTTTTCCATAGCAGGCACAGAATTTTACATTATCAGAGTCAGTGAACATGTACAAAAACATCAGGAATTGCATTAATCTTAGGGTTGTTTTGGACATTTTAAGAATAAGTCTTTAGGGGCCTGGAGTTTGGCCTAGTGGTAGAGTGCTTGCCTAGCACAAAGACCTGGGTTTGATTCCTTGGTACTGCATACATAGGAAAAAGCCAGAAATGGTGCTTTGGCTCAAGTGGTAGAGCTCTAGCCTTGAGAAAACCCAAGGACAATGCTCAGGCCCTGAGTTCAAGGCCTAGGACTGGCCAAAAAAAAGGATAAGTCCTTAACAAGTCTTCAAGTCGCTGTTTATCCTTGCCTTCTTTCATATCTTTTTCTTTTCTTTCTTTCTTTTTTTTTTTTTTTTGTCAGTCATGGGGCTTGAACTCTGGGCTTGGGTGCTGTCTCAGCTCAAGATTACCATCCTACCCCTGGGCCTGGGTGTTGTCTCTGAGCTTTTCAGCTCAAGGCTACTGCCCTACGCACCTTGAGCCACAGTGCCACCACTCTCCAGTTTTCTAGTGGTTAATTGGAGATAAGAGGGCCTGGGTTGGCTTTGAACCATGATCCTCAGATCTCAGCTTCCTGAGTAGTTGGGATTACAGGCGTGAGCCACTGCCCTCAGCCTTCTTTCATTTCTTTTGGCAGTTTCATTATTATTGTTGATTGGGGCAATACTAGGGTTTGAACTTAGAGCCCTGTATTTGGTAGACAAATGGTCTATCATTTGGGCCATGCCTCCAGCCCTGATTTGTCAGTATTTTATAGTTTTCAGTATATAAATTTTCATTTCCTTAAACTTATTCCTAGGTATTTTGTTCTTTTTGATGCTATTTTAAGTGCAATTGACTCTTTAATTTCCTGTTTTAGCAGGGAACACATTGTGAATGAGCAGAAAGGCAACTGAGTTTTGCATGTTGATTTGTGTATCTTGAAGTTTCTCCTGATTAGCTTCAACAGTGGTTTTGTGCATTCCTTAAGATTAACTATATCATCTTTGGTCAGACGTATTTATCTCCTTCCTTCTCTTGATTTTTCTTGCCTAGTCTTTCTAGGTGGACCTCAAATGCTGTGTTGACTAGCAGTGATGAATAAAAGTGTCCTTCTCCTGTTCTCAATCCCAGAGGAAATTTTTACATCTTCTGCCATTAGCCATGATGCTTGGCATGGATTTTTCACACATGGCTTTTACTTAATTTGTTGGAGGTTTTTGTTTGTTTGTTTGCTAGTCCTGAGGCTTGAACTCAGGGCCTGGGCACTGTCCTTGAGTTTACTCAAAGCTAGCACTCTACCGCTTGACCACAGCACCACTTCCAGCTTTTTCCGTGCATGTGGTACTGGGAACTCAAAACCAGGGCTTCGTGCATGCGTGGCAAACACTCTACCACTAGGCTACATTGTCAGATTTTCTTTCTGCATTGGTAGAGATGATTGTTTTTTTTCTTTCATTTTGTTAATGTGTGTTGTATTGATGAGTTTTCATGTATTGAACTATAAAGGAAAACCTTTGAAAACATAAGTTGGAATTTGGAAAAGATAAAACTGACCAAGTTTTACCTACCAAGTTAAGTATCTTAGATAAAATGGAAAATTTTTCTAGAAACACAAGCTGATCATCACTCTTGCATTGCTGAAATAGGTCTCATCTGGTCACTGTACAGGATCTTTCTAATCTACTAAATTCAGTTTGCAAATCTGTACAGTGTTTTTCTTTGCTAATTTTCCCTGCCTGGAGTTCCCATAAATTCCTGGAGTATCTAATCATGTCTTTTTGAAATTTGGCACAGTCTTTTGGCCATTACATCTTCCCATAGGGCTTGAACTGAAGGTCTAGGTGCTGTCCCTTCGCTTTCTCACTAGTGCTCTACCACTTAAGCCATACCTCCATGTGTGGCATTTTGGTGTTTAATTGGAGATAAGAGTTTCACAGACTTTAATGCCTGGGATGGGTTTGAACCTTGATTCTTAGATCTCAGCCTCCTGAGTAGCTAGGATTAACACATGTGATCCATTGGTGCCCAGCTCCAGTAATCCCCCCCAAAATACTCCTTTCTCTCTTTTCCTTCCATGACTTCCATAATACATTCATCAGTCCATTGAGTGGAGCACACTCCAGACCCTCGAGGCACTGTTCGCCCATCTGCCCTCTCTTTCTCTTTCTGTTCCTCAAACTTGATCAAGTTTCCTCAAACTATCTCAAGTTTGGCTCTGAGTGGCTGGGCTATAGCTTTAGGGAAGGATGATGTGAAGGTGATGCCCTATGCTTATCCTCCTGGTGGGTTGAGAGATCACTTCTTCTTAAGGCTGGAGAAACTTTGGGAACCCAAAGGGCCAGTAGATTGCAGCCCCTTGTACCTGTATCTTCTTGTCTCTGTATCTCATAGACGACTACACCTCGAGCAGGAGTGGGAATGCCATGTCTGGCCCCAGTGCCTGGCCCTCTGTCCACCTCAGCTATTCCTGGAGCCACCCCTGCCCTGCCTGTGCCCACACCAGGTATTGTCCACGCCAGCCTTCCAGATCCCTCCATGTTCACTGCTTCTAGGTCAGTTCAGAAGTTTGTTTCCAACTCCAGTGTTTTGGAGACCCTGAGCAGCCCAGAGGGGCAGGCCAGCAGGTTGGGTTAGCTGGAACCTCACGCCCATACCTATGTTGCCAGTGTTCCTGAGATTACCTGTCATCTGCACAGTGGGGCCCTGGCTGCACATCGCATAGTCCTCTGTCCTCACCCTGGCCAGATGGAGCCCTGGCAACTGCCATGTAGTCCTGTCTACATGACTCCCCCATGTGGGCATAGGGTCTGGCCACCAGGGGGCGCATTGAGCAGAAAGACTCTTCCCCTGCTGCTTCAGACCCCACTGCCTGTTCTTGAGTTGAAGGTTAGAAGCATGCAGAAGTATAGTGACATCACTCTGCAGAAATGCAGGGTCTTGAATTGCAGGTTTTCTGTTCCCTCCTGTAAAGAAAGACATGTTAAAAAAAAAAGTCATTTATCCCAGAAGATCTATTTCAGTTGCAGTGGATTCATGACTAGATGCCTCTCCATAGGAAGTTGAAGAGATATTGAATTGTTTATGCATCTAAAGCAGAAGCCTGATGCTGAAGCTGGCCACTGGTAGCTCATCCCTCTAATCCTAGCTACTCAGGAGGCTGAGATCTGAGAATCATGGTTCAAAGCCAATCTAGGCAGGAAAGTTCTTGAAACTCCTATTAATCACAGAAAAGGTTAAAGGTGGCACTGTGGCTCAAGTGGTAAAACACTAGCCTTGAGCAAAAGGAGCTCTCAGTGACATTGCCCAGGCCCTGCATTCAAGCCCCAGGACCGGGATGGGTGGGGTGAGTGAAAGTTGAATCTAAGACCTTGGTGATTGATGAGCTGCAAGTGCTAGGTGAGCCCAGCTTGTCATGCTCAATTGAGCAAGATCTCCCTGGGCTTGTTCATGATTGAGAACAAGTGACAGGCCAGAGGGGGACAATGGCAGAAGTCAGTCTACCGGTAAGGAATATCCAGAGCTTTTTTGAAGCCTGCCAGAGACATGAGGTAAACAAATGCCCGGGTAGCTGGCAAGCTGTTATGAGCCATAACAGGTACCATCTTCTCAGCTCAGGGATCCTACACCCACTTCATTTCTTTTTCCACCATTTTTACAGAGGGCTATGAACTGCCTACCCCAACCAATAAACCTCTCCAGGACATTCTAAGGCTAACCTAAAGGGACAGTCTTTCTGGAAAATTCCATGGACACAGCCCAGATGAACACAAAATGGCCGAGATGGAAATGAAAGTTCCACAGACAGATGTTTCCTCTCCCCTCTGGAAGGCAGACTGCCTGGGGCCGCCCTGGGAACTACACTGTTCTGCAGCTCAATTATTTTGGTTTCAATATACGATTCCGTCAATGAAGTTAGGATTGAATTTTCTAGAGGGCTGTGCAGAATCTTCTGCCTGTATACAATACTGCAATCAGAGATTTAGGTTCTATGTTTGTAAAGAACCTTTCTTAATGAAGTGGCGCCTGCCCTCTCTCCCTTTCCTTCACCTGAGTGATAGTTTTCTCCCTAAAATGAAGCTAGTGACACAGTATCCCTCAGAGGCTATATTTGTAAAGGAGGAAAAAATAAAACACTGTGAAGCATTTTTGTTTTTGTTTTGTTCTTCTCATGTTCACTGGCGAGTCTTATGGAAGGCAGGTGAATGTGGCCCTGGCGTACCTGTCCTGAGCCTAAAGCCATGCCGTCCCTATCCTAGAGGAGGGGGTTATGGGGACTATGGGACCGGACCCCAGGCCTGTGATAGTGTCACTCTACCAACAGTGGCCTGTGCCCCCTAGGACACCAAGCTCCACTGGCCCTAACTCTGACTGGGCTGCTGTTCGGGCAGTGATTCCTTTTACAAGTTCAGGGGGCATGGGTGAGGTTCCTGCTCACATAAACTGAGTCTCCAGAGCATCCCTGTTGGCACTGACCCCCAGATGGCCTGGCTTAGAGGACTCCTTATGGCTCCTGGGCCTCCGTTTTCCCTCCTGGTGGGCTGAGCTCAAGCCAGACAGGGGCTCCCCTTTCAAGCTCTTGAGCTTGTTGAGAGGAAGATGAATGATGAGGGGCACCATGGGTCACACAAGGGGCACTGGTATTTCTGGTTGGCAGAGGGTCTTAGGTAAAGTTTGGGGAAAGGACCTCCCTATGTGGTCCCCGTCAGACCTCCATGCATGGTCTCATCCACGTTCATCCTGAGCACTGATTCATCTCCAGGCTTTCCAGCTAGAACTCATCACCTCTTGTTTGAGAACACTGTCTTGGTTCATTCAAGTTCCAAGCTTCATACCTCTCTGCTCAGGAGTGAAAAGACGACAAGGGTTACCTGTCCCAGAGGCAGCACAAATCTTGCAGCTGAATCTTGATGCCCACTATCAGCACTGACCCTGGGCAGAGGCAGAGGGGGCACAAGGTCACTGTTCTCTCCAGTGCATCTAAGAGCCAGAGGGTAGTTCACTCCCAGATGTTCTAGATGATCAGGAGCTGGCTGTCTTTCTCTGGCCTTGGCCATTCTCCATGCCTTTGTGGTTATAGAAGAAGAGCCTTATACTCTGCCGAGGACAAGACTCAGCACAAGGCATGGTCACAGTCAGGCTGGACCAGATATCTGGCCTTACCTTCCACCTTTGTGTCTGTAGCTCCCAGGAAAGATGGGGCCACGCGTAATAACAAGGCCCTGTCTCTGGTGAGAGATAAGTACTTCAGAGACCTATAACAAGCTGTGGCGGTTTTGTTTTCTAGATCCTGAGAGTGAGAAACCTGACTGACCAGGCCCGGATGCCAGGCCCCCATCGTGTCGTCCCCATGGAGAAGTGACAGACCTTCAGGGCTGGCCCACTGCTCTAGTCCAGTTCACGCTGTTTTGTAACCACTTTCTAAGCATTTTTTATTCACAATTGGAAACACAAATGTAATGCAAGAATAAAAAATATTTTGGGGGAGAAAGGATTGTGTTTATTGTTTTTGGTTTTTGGTACTCCAGCAGGCAGGTAATATGAATGTGCAGGCAGTGAAGAACAGTCCCAAGAGCTTGGTGCACTCAGGAAAGACTATTCTATTTAGCACCAGGCTAGAGGCTTATCTCCAAGCACTCTCATCCCAGGCACTGATTTGCAGTTCCCTTGGTGGACATGATACTATGACACACAGCTTGCCCTCTGGTCTTTGGAGACCAAAGACACCCACCTCCCAGCAGAGGTCCTGCATTCATGGAGGCCGGCAATAATCCTCCTTCCCGATTTCACTGACACCAACAGGACAGTGAGCAGCCAGTCTGGGGTCTGTGTGCTCCTGGGGGTGGAGGAGAGAACGAACCACTAGCTCCATAGAGGGTCCCCCTTCCACACATATGAGCTGTGTGTCCATAGCACATCTGAAAATGCAGGAAAACTGGCAGTGGCCTTGGTGGACAAGTGAGCCACACATGGGAGCATCACAGACTGGCTCAGCTGGGCTGAAGAAACACAGGACCTGGATAGAATTTGGGGTCTCATATATTAAAATGTGGGAAAGCTGCAGCTTCAGGTTTATGAATCTCTAACTGCGGTTTAACACTTCCTCCAGTGACAGGGGTGGAGTTGTTTTAGCAACTTTTGGACTTTGTCACCAGTAGAGACCACATGTTTCACTGTGACCATAAGGCAGTTGCCAGCACCTCAAAATATCATTTAAAATCATTCTGACAGAGTACCCAGTCTCTGGGATGTAAAGAGCATCTTATTGAAGGGTTAGTCAGTGCTCTGGGATCCCCAGATCCTAGGTCCATTTTGCTCCTTGTTTAGATACCATCTTCCTGTGCCTAGAAAGTGTTGTATGAGTATCAAGGCTCTTTGTCTGGTGGAGGCAGTGGTGTATGGTGTGTGTGTCTATCACTGTCAACACTTGGGTCATATTTTTGGTAATCTATCCTGTTTCTGGAGAATGATCTCAACTGTCACAATATACAAAAGATTGGAACATTATTATTGAACAACTTAGCCTGATGGTTTTCTAGAATGCTTTACCCATAGCAGAAACATTCATATATTCTTTTTCTTCCTCTCTTCTATTTTCTTTCTTTCTTGTTATTGTTCTTTCTTTTTTCTTTTCTTTCTTTTTTATTTTTTTGCTTGTTTTTGGTACTAGAGCTTGAACGCAGAGCCTCAAATGCACTGGGCAAGCCCTTTACCCCCGAGCCACACCCTGAACATTCATTTGTGTTCACGTATGTATCAAGACAGATCTTATTCTATGCCATACATTTTAAGGGTCTCATGTCATACACGCAATGTTCTCTGAACAAAACAGAATTAAATTTGGAGTCAACAGAATGCTATAAAACAGTCATCTTTGGAGTGAAATGTCACACTTCTAAGTAACCTATACACTGAGGAAATGAAAAAAAGAAAATTAGCCACGCACAGGTGGCTCATGCCACATAGCTACTCAGGAGGCTGAGATCTGAGATCACAGTCCAAAGCAGGTGGGAAGGTCCATGAGATACTTCTCTGCAGAAAACCAGAAGTGGCACTGTGGCTCAAAGTGGTAGAATGCTTGAGCAAAAGAGCTACTCAGGAGGCTGAGATCTGAAGATCATGGTTCAAAGCCAGTCTGGGCACTAAAGACCTAGAGACTCATCTCCAATTAATTGTTAGAAAATGAGAAATGGGGCTCTGGCTCCAGGGGCAGGGCAGTAGCCTTGAACTGAAGAACTCAGGGACAATGCCCAGGCCCAGGGGTAGGGTGCTAGCCTTGAGCTGAAGAGCTGAAAGACAGCATTCAGGCCCAGAGTTCAAGCCCCATAACCTACCAAAAAGAAAAAAAGCAAGCTCAGGGACAGCATCCAGGTCCCAAATTCAAGACTCAGCTGATACCAAAAAAAAAAAAAAAAAGGAAATTAGACAAAGCATAAGTAAAAATGAAAAAATCTATTGAAATTTGTGGAGTACTGCTAAAGAAATACTTGGGGGATATTTATGTCATTAAAAAACCATTAAAGAAAAAGAAATCAGTGGCTTCATCCTCCACCTTAAGAAAATATCAAAGAATGAATAAAATCCAAAGTACACAGAAGAAACTGCAGATACACAGGGAAACTGGAAACTGATAAAATTAAAAGCTAGTATTTGAGAAAATTAATAAAACTGAAAACTCATTAGCTCAGACTCAGCAAAAGCAAAGAAAGGGCACAGAAAAAAAAATAACATGAGAGATGACAATAAGACTGCCTGTAGTTGCTAACAGGACCATAAAAAATTATGAATACTGTACCCAAAAAAATATGAAGTGGACTAATTAACACAATTAACAAAGCTTACTGAAGCTGAAATAAGATCATACATATTCATACATATGGAATAGCCCTATAATATGAAATGAATTCAGTTTGTAGTTGAAAAACATCATATAAAGAAAACTCCAGGTAAAGATGGCTTCTCTCATGAATTATCATATATATTTAACAAAGATGAAACCATTATTCTGAACAAACTTTTCCAGATAATTCTGCCCTCATTCTATGGCCAAAGTATTACCAGAAAAGATTACAAAGGGAGAGATAAAAAACATAGCCCAGGGCTGGGGCTTGGCCTAGTGGTAGAGTGCTTGCCTAGCATACACAAGACCCAGGTTTGATTCCTCAGTACCACACACATAGAAAAGCTGAAAGTGTGTTGTGACTCAAGCAGTCGAGTGCCTGCCTTGAGGAAAAGCCCAAGAACAGTGTTCAGACCCTGAGTTCAAGGTCCAGGACTGGCAAAAAAAATAGACCAATATTCCTCATGAATATAGATATGCAAATTCTAAACAAAATATAAGCAACCAAACATAATACATGGAAAGGAATTTATAGAAGCTCAACTTTCAAAAACTTACAGTGTCTGATTCCTATAATCCTAGCTACTCCAAAAGCTGAGGTCTGAGGATTAAAGTTCAACTTCAGCTCAGGCAGCAAAGTCCTTTACATTCTTTTTCTTTCTTTCTTTCTTGGTAGGTCATGGAGCGTGAACTCTGGACCTGGGTGCTGTCCCTGAGCTCTTCAGCTCAAGGCTAGTGCTCTACCACTTGAGCCACAGCACCACTTCCCGTTTCTGGGTGGTTAATTGGAGATAAGAGTCTCACAGACTTCCATACCCAGGCTGGCTTTGAATTGTGATCCTCGGATCTCAGCTTCCTGAGAGGCTAGGGTTATAGGTGTGAGCCCCGGGCACCCAGCTTCCTGCAGATTCTTTTGTCTGACCATCCAAAAATTCCAGAAGTAGAAGACACAGTGCCCAAACCCTGAGTTCAAGCCCCAGGACTGACACAAATTAATGAGTAAGTAACCAAAAAAGTAAATGAAATGCAAGAGAGGAAAGGAGCGGAGTCACCCCACTGACCCATTTGAGGGAACACATCCTCATGACCTAAAATGTTCTAGTCAGTGGCACTGCCCACCCATAGTGCCAGGGGCCGCTGACCACGCCATGATCTCATGAGCCTTTGAGGGACAGTGCCAGATCCGGAACATGTGTCCACAGGGCTCAGTATTATACTATATTCTCGCTCAAGGCTGGCCCTCTTATCACCTGAGCCACATCTCTGATTTGGGCTTTTGGTTGGTTAATTGGTGAGCAGGGGCTCACAGACTTTTTTGCTCAGACTGATTTTGTACCACAATACTTAGCTCTCATCTTCTTGAGTAGCAAGGAATACTGGTGTGAGCCAACAGTGCAGGGCCTTTACTACATTCTCTAGCTTGTTTATATGAGGAAAATGACATGGTTCAGGCCATGCCCCTTCAGTTTGCTTTCTGGCTCAGGGCTCAAGTGTACCCAGTGTGGACTCAGAAGAGGGCGTGGCACTCACAAGGCTGTCAGCCTGGCCCACACTCCGGCTGAGATGTCAGTGAAGGATTTTATGGGATTTCTTCACTGGATTCTGTTGGCCTGAAAGATATTTTTCATCCACTCAGAAAACCCTTCTCCTCACTCATGCATAACTCAAAGAGACAGATGTAGCAAACCCTCCCTCAACACTAAGGGCTTAGGAGCGGAGAAAACAAGAAAGCCATCCCTCCAGAACCTCTCCAAGAGGCTTCACAACAGGCCTGCAACTAAAATATCCCTCTGCATCTGATGTCATTCCCTTCCAGAGGTGTTTGGAGCACTCTAAAAATAATTGCAGAGTGTATTTGAAAAACTTCTCAAAAGCTCAGGGATGGCCTGTAATCATCTCGTCCTCACAGCTGTTGATCTTTTCGTGCAATTACGTGGTCAGTAGTCAGCAGAAGAAAATGATGTGTTTGTGTTCAGTGCAACTGGGGCCATTATCAAAAGCAACGGCCCCTACCCCACCATGTGAAGACCTATTAAAATAAAGCCAAGCTAGTCACTGAATTCCATTACTTGCTTATCAGAGGTGACAGCTGGGCTGTTAAATATCCATAATATGAGGGGTTAGAAGTTCCTCTTTGTAGGGGCTAGACTCTCACCCGGCCTCTCTGCTTTCTCTTTTCTTTCTTTCTTTCTTTCTTTCTTTCTTCCTTCCTTCCTTCCTTCCTTTCTTTCTTTCTTTCTTTCTTTCTTTCTTTCTTTCTTTCTTTCTTTCTTTCTTCTTCCTCTTTTTTTGCCAGTCCTGGGGTTTCAACTCAGGGCCTAGGCACCATGCTTGGGCTTTCTCAAGGCTAGAGCTGTCCCACTTGAGCCACAGTACCACTTCTGGCTTTTTCTATATATGTGGTACTGAGGAATGGAACCTGGGTCTTTATGCATGCTAGGCAAGCACTCTGTCACTAAGCCAAATTCCCAGCCCCAGTCTGTCTGCTTTATAGAAGGGGAAACTGAGGCTTGGAGAAATTCCAAGATCTCGCTGTAATTCATATGAAGACACCCCTGGGAGAAGACACCCCTGAAAGAAGGAGCTTTCTTTTGTTTTTAGGTTTTCCTTATTTGTTTTTGTGCCAGCCCCAAGGCTTGAATTCAGGGTCTGGGCATTATCCTTTAGCTTTTTTTACTGAAAGCAAGTGTTCCCTAACTTGATCAACACTTCCACTTCTGATTTTTTTTTCTTCATTGAAGATAAGAATAGCTTTTGGACTTTCCTGCCTAAACTGGCTTCCAACCACAGCCCTCAAATCTCAGCCTTCAGAGTAGCTAGGATTGCAGGGTTATGTGACTGCCTAAAATGTATTTTTCATTTAAAGAACCATGGACAAAATTATTTGAGGGCCAGAAGTATGGTCTAGTGGTATAGGGTGCTTGCCTAGCATGCACAAAGCCCTGGGTTCAATTCCTTGGTACCACATACACAGAAAAAGCTGGAAGTGGTGCTGTGGCTCAAGTGGTAGAGCACTAGCCTTGAAAAAGCCCCAAGGACAATGCCCTGACCCTGAGTTCAAGCCCCATGACCCGCAAAAAAGTTAAAATTGGGGGGACGGGAGTTTGGCCTAGTGGTAGAGTGCTTGCTTAGCATGCATGAAGACCCAGGTTTGATTCCTCAATACCACATACATGGAAAAAAACCCAAAGTGGTGCTGAGACTCAAGTGGTAGAGCTCTAGCTTTGAGAAAATCCAAGGATAGGACTCAGGCCCTGGGCTCAAGCCTAGGACTGATAAAGAAAAAAATTGGAAACCACAGGTCAATCCAAGTTACCAATAGCCTCCCGGGAAGATCAGTGGCTGGGACAGAAGTTGGGGCAATCACTATAATGTCATCCAGGTTGCAGACTTCTGAGTGGCTTCAGGGTGTGGAGCTCAGGAAACAGAACTCCTAGGAGTATTCACAAACCCTTTCCACCAGAGCTACTGTACAGAGCAGGGAGGTGGATCAAGTCAGTGTCATGCCCTTGGCTTGGTATTCTTACCCTTCAGGATGCCTTGGGATCTACTAGCCATAGGTTATCTAGAGCTGAGCCATTGCTGAGAGTTGATAAAGAGCTTTAAATCTGAGTCTTTTGGGTAGCCAAAATAATCATTGGGACCATCAGCAAAACATGAATGAACTCTGAGGGTTAGGTGGCATTGATTCATCATTGTGAATCTTCTGCTTCTGATGGTAATTTTGTATAGTATAATAAAATACACTTGTGTTCAGAAAACAGACATTAACTATTCAAGGATATTGGTGAGTCCAGTATCCTTATTTTTTTTTTGGCCAGTCCTGGGCTTGAGCTCAGGGCCTGAGCGCTGTCCTTGGACTTTCTCAAGGCTAGAGCTCTACCACTTGAGCCTCAGCACCACTTCTGGCTTTTTTCTATATATGTGGTACCATGGAGTTGAACCCAGGTCTTCGTGCATGCTAAGCAAGCACTTTACCACTAGGCCAAGCTCCCGGCCCCAGTATCCTTATTTTTTAAGGCACTTTGGGAAGAAATTATTTTGGGAAGAAATTAATTTTTCCAAATTAATTGTTTCAAAACTTAAAAAAAAAGTAGCTGGGCACCAGTGACTCATACCTGTAATCCTAGCTATTCAGGAGGCTGAGATCTGAGGATCAAAGTTCAAAGCCAGCCCTGGCACAAAAGGACTCTTATCTCTAATTAATCTCTAGAAAATGGGAAGTGAAGCTTAGCTCAAATGTAGGGTGCTAGCCTCAGGGACAGTGCCCAGGCTGAGTTCAAGCCCCATGACCCACCAAAAAAAAAGTCTGTGAGACTCTTATTTCCAATTAACTACCAGAAAACCAAAGTGGTGCTGTGGCTCAAATGGTAGAGCACTAGCCTTGAGCTGAAGAGCTCAAGGACAGCCCAGGCCCAGAGTTCAAGCCCCATGACCAACAAAAAATAAAATAAAATAAAACAAGTTTGATCATGCAATTTATGATCCTAGCACTGTAATCCTAGGAACTCAGGAGGCTAAAATCTGATGATCTGAGTTCAAAGCCTGCATGGGAACAGGGACAGGTGGCTCATGCCTATAATCCCAGCTACTCAGGAGGCTGAAATCTGAGGATCACCGTTCAAAGTCAGCCCAAGCAGAAAAGTCTATGAGACTCTTATCTCCAACTAACTTCCCAAAAGCTGGAAGTAGAGTGTGGCTTCAGTGGTAGAACACTAGCCTTAAGCACAAAAAGCTCAATGACAGCATCCAGGCCCTGAGTTCAAGACCCAGGACCAGCACACATATACATATACACAAAAAGCTTGCCTGGGCAGACAAATCCAAGAGACTCATATACAATTAATCAAGCCAAAACCCATGAAATGGAGACATTGCTCAAATAATAAAGAAGCACCAAAAGCTAAAAGAGAACATGAAACCCTGAATTTAAATATCTTTGTACTGGCAATAAAAAAGTGCAATCTATGTAAATAAATGCACATCCATACAAATTACATAATGTAAATATATAAATTTAGATCAAGATGACAATGTGGAAAAATATTGATGCAGAAAGATGAAAAACCAAGCTATAAAGCCATATTTGTAGCATGAGATTTTCTCTATTTTAATTTTTTGCTTGCATATAAAGGAAAAACCACAAGAAAATCTACTAAATTGTTAATGGTGGTAATTTTTTCATCTTAAAATTACAGGTGATCTTTAAGGTGGTTTTCCCCTTCTATTGTTTATCAGTATTTCCTAAATGTTCATTTTGAACAAATTATTTGATTCATTCACTCTGGGTGTGTATGCACACGTGAGTGTGTGTGTGTGTGTGTGTGTGTGTGTGTGTGTGTGTGTGTGTGTTCTGGGAATCAAACCCAAGGCCTCAACACTGACGCAAACAGATTCTCTCCCACTGACCTATTCTCCAAGTCCATATTAGCTTTTTCTTTTTTTTCTTTTTCTTTTTTTTTCTACTTTTTTTTCTTTTTTGGCCAGTCCTGGAGCTTGAATTCAGGGCTTGAGCACTGTCCTTGGGCTTTCTCAAGGCTAGAGCTCTACCACTTGAGCCTCAGCATCACTTCCAGCTTTTTTTTTTTGTCAGTTGTGGAGCTTGAACTCTGGGCCTGGGCACTGTCCCTGAGCTTTTAGCTTAAGGCTACCACCCTAACCCTTGAGCCACTGTGCCACTTCCCATTTTCTAGTGGTTTATTGGAAAAGAGTCTTACAGTTTATGCCTGGGCTGGCTTTGAACAGTGATCCTCAGATCTCAGCCTCCTGAGTAGCTAGGATTACAGGCCTGGGCCACCCCGCCTGGCTTCACTTCCAGCTTTTTTCTATGTATGTGGTACCAAGGAATCGAACCTGGGTCTTTATGCATGCTAAGCAAGCACTCTACCACTAGGCCAAGCTCTCAGCCCAGCTTTTTCCTTTTCTAAAGCAATGTTATTTAATGGCACTAAATTTGAAGACCAGTAACCTGAAGTTAATGGGGGAAAAGCTATGCTTAAAAATTACTAAAAATAATAAAAATAAATAATCATAATAATATAATGGGTGGGGTTAAAAAGTTGAACTAAATACTTCTTTGTCCATTTTGGGTTTTTTTGGGTTTTTTTGGTTTTTTTTGTTTTGCCAGTCCTGGGCTTGAGCTCAGGGCCTGAGCACTGTCCTTGGACTTTCTCGAGGCTAGAACTCTACCACTTGAGCTTTAGCACCACTTCTGGCTTTTTTCTATGTATGTGGTACCGAGGAATCGAACCTGGGTCTTCATGCATGCTAGGCAAGCATTCTACCACTAGGCCAAACTCCCAGCCCGTTTGTCCATTTTTTAATTTGCCCAACAAGATTTAGGATTTGTCAAGTGCCAGTGGCTAAACCTATAATCATAACTTCTCAGGAGGCTGAGATTTAACTAAGAATTGTGTTTCAAAGCCAGAGTGGGCAGGAAAGTTTAAGAGATTCTCCAATTAACCACTAAAAAACTGGAAGTGGAGTTCTGGTTTCAGTGGTACAGTGCCAGCCTTAAGCAAAAAAAAAAAAAGCTCAGGGACAGTGACTAGGCATTGAGTTCCAGCCCCAGGACTGACACAGACTTATGATTTCCTTTTGCTTCCTTTGTTTTTTTAATGAGCCATTGCTAATGACTTTCTGCTATGTAAACCCACATTTAGGGATGCCTTTAGGTTTTGCATTCACACTGAGGTCTGGATGTGCCATACTGTCTTGGATAGCTCTTGTAAGAAACCATTAGCCTGTGCTCACCTCCTATTTGTTGCTTCAAATGCAAGCTGTGCAGGTGGCACGTGATTTCCCAGTTGGTGGCAATTGTAAAAATAAACTAAGCCTGCTGTGCCATCCAGGCATGACAATACAAGCTGCAGATCATGCGCATGTGCAGTTTCAGCACAGGAGAACCAAGGCTGCCTTGGGCTCTGCATCTGTGGATGGCCTGACCCTCAAGGATGGTGGGCACAGAGGGCTATTCACTGGGACAATTGATGCAGGCATTATGAATGCAAAGGCTGTTGCATTCCCGCTGAGAGTGAGGGAGGTGGACAAGGCATGGGCAGCAGAGTTAGCCTGGAAACAAGCCCACCAGATGGAAAACGCTGGCCATGCAAGACCTCCACAGGACTAAAGGCTGTTTATGCACAGACAGCCTGGCAGTGGGAAAGTGGTATTCATACACTTCAAGCTATATTCATTTACTAGCTGTGTGGCTTGTCTTATGCCCTATGACAAGGGAGAATTAATGTCACAGAATTTGCAGATTTCTGTGTCTTTTCTATCTTTCTTCCAAACTCCTCTCTACTCAGGCATTGCGCTTGTCAGTGGGGTTGGAGATGGGGAACTCTTTGATTGCTAAGAATGTGCACTTAGCAGAAAGACACATCACTTTCCCTTCACTTAATGAGGCAGATGGCTTTCCCGTGTTTCCTTTTCTAAGCCAAGAATCAATTTTTATGGTCGGTAGCCCCAGCAAATCCATTTCTTAGTGAAACTAAATTCCTTCCTCTTCCCTTCAAGGAAACAGCATGGGACTTGATTAAAGAGCAGCTTCCAACTCTAAGGAAAGGAAATGCTGTGCTTTGCAAAACCAGCTTCTCCCAGTGGTGCTATATTTTCACACCAATGACTCCAAAGCCAGCAGAGCAGATATGTCCACATATCCTGTTTCTAGTCGATTGCTTGTTGTCCCTGTCAGACATGCAAGAAATCTACCATCCCTCTACTGAAAGACTCTCCACAGCTGAATGCATGAAGAGCCATCAATCCAGAAGTAGGTGTAGCTTCCCCTGTTGAAAATCCAATCCATCACTATCAGCAATCAGTCATTGCTACCACAGCTGGACAACTGGTCAACCCTAGACCCAGCACCTACAACTGCTGTGCTTTACTGCCACTCAATGCTTTTTGTTCTTCTGGTCCCCAGTCTTGGGCCTTGCAGGCTACTCTCTCCTGGAGAGACTGACCAAGTCTGCTCCCAAAGCAAATATAAAAAAGCAATAAAATCAAGTGGTCGTCATTACAATGCAGACACATGATCCCTGACAGGAACTCAAGCTGATGAGACCTGAAATTGTACCAGCCTACTGCCCTGAGAGTTTCCAAGCAGTGGCAGGGGCAGGAGTAGAGATGATAGAAGGATTACAACAGGAGGCTGGCTCAGAAAACAAAAACAAGGAAACTCTAGTCTATGCCAAGCAACAGTGGCTCATGCCTGTAATTCTAGCTACTCAGGAGGCTGAGATATGAGGATCACAGTTCAAAGACAGCCGGGGTAGGAAAGTCTGTGAGACTCTTATCTTCAATTAACCACCAGAAAACCAGAAGTGGTGCTGTGGCTCAGATAGGAAGGTCTATAAAACAATTAAACACCAAAAATCTGTAAGTGGAGCTGTAGCTCAAGAGGTGGAGTGCTAGCCTTGAACAAAAAACTCAAGCACAACATCCAGACCCTGAGTTCAAGTTCCAGGACTGGCTCATGTGCATGCACGCATACACACACACACACACACACACACACACAAAGTTATTTTGTCTGATACCTGCATAATATTTGATCTATTTGTCTACTATTCGTGTGGAATATCTTTTTCACTCTTTAATTTTCTGTGTATTTGAAACTTTCAAACTCTTGCAAGCAGAGTATATATGGACTATATGTGATTTGTTTTTTTATTTTGACTTTTCATAGGCGAATTTAATGTATTTTGTTGTGAAATGTTCACTTTTCTTTTTTTATTGCCTTTACTATAGCTGTATTCTTTCTGGTTACCATGGAGATCACATTTACCATCCTAAAGTTCTAACACTTTAGTTTGAATTTCTTCCAGATTAACTTTAATAGCATACAAACTCTGCTCTTTCACAAGCCATCCATGCTTTTTAGTTGAGAACACAAGATTACATTTATGCATGGGTGCACTAAATCATAAACTAATAATTCTTTTAAGTACATATTAGTATCTCAAATTATGTAAATATAAAAAATGTGTTACCACCAAGAGTTGCAATCATACTATCATTTAGATGAATAACTTTTAAATGTATTCATCTCTTAGGTCATTGTGAAGACAAATGGAAAAATTAACTTTACAAACCATTGTTACAATGTCAGCTTTCGTGATTGTCGATGTACTTCTTTATAGAAATCTTTTCCCTCCTCCCTTCCTTCTTTCCTTCAATGTACTGTTTTGTGTCCTTTTATTTTATCCCACACAACTCCCCTGAGTATCTTACAGCACAAGTTTATAAGCAATGAGCTGTTTTAGCTCTGGAGAGGTAGGAACCAGGAAATCACTGTTCTAAACCAGTCAAGACATTTAGGAATAGCTTCATTTCCACTCCACTTCTTTGTTGTTGCTGTTGTTTTGGGTTATCTGACACAAGCTCTTTCTCTACAGACTAGGCTGGCCTGGAACTTACTACATAGCCCAGGTGGCCCTCAAATTCAAGGTCTGCTTCCTGAGTGCTGGAATTACAGGTATGTGTTCCCACACCTCTTCCTTTCTCTCACTTTTGTTTCCAATTATTTTTTATTGTAATTAATAGAAGGGTTACGTTATATTTGCCTGATAGAAGGTGCATTTCTTCACAAGCATTGATACTCCTTCTCATGTTTTTGTCCCCATCTCCCTCCCCACAGCCTTTCTCTCACTTTTGAGGAACAGTTATGTCTGGTACAGGATTCTTTTTTTAAATATAATTTTATTGTTATTATTAAGGTATTATACAGAGGATACATAGGTACAGAATACAGAGGGTACAGAGGGTAATGAGTACATTACTTTTTTTTTTTTTGGACAATGTCACCCTTCCTTCACTTTCCCAGTTTTTCCCTTCCATCCCTGCCCACAAATTATATGGTTTATTTTCTGCCTTGTACACTGAACAGCATGATTGCATTTGTTCACCCCTCTTCCCTCCCTTTCTGTATTCCCCTTATCCCCTCCCCTAAAATTCCTAAAAGCAAGCCGGACACTGGGGGCTCACACCTAGCTACTCAGAAGGCTGAGATCTGAGGATCACAGTTTGAAGCCAGCCCAGGCAGAAAAGTCCATAGACTCATTTCCAATAAACTACTCAAACAAAGCTGGAACTAGAACTATGGCTCAAGTTATAGAGCACCAGCCTTGAGCACAAAGAGACTCAGGGACAGTGCCTAAGCCCTGGGTTCAAGCCCCAGGCCCAGCAAAACAAAAAACAAACAACAACAACAACAAAAACCCAAAAGCAAAACAGCCTGTTATTAATGACTGTAGTGTCTTCCTGGAGAGCTGATTCTTCTCCACCATTTAATGGCAAGTTGTAAGCTTGAACATCTTTCCTTCTCTGAGATCTGCTCAGTCTGAAATTGATAGAACTACTCTAGCATAATCCAATGCTGGAATAGGTGAAAGTGGATTAGAATTCATTGAAAATATATTTCAAATGCTAGAGCAACAACTTTTAAAAGTTTAAAGAAATATAGCAGGGTGCAGTGGCTCACGCCTGTAATCCTAGCTACTCAGGAGGCTGAGATCTGAGGATCAAGGTTCAAAGCCAGCCTGGGCACAAAAGAACCTGAGACTCTTATCTCCAATTAACCTCTAGAAAAATGTGAAGTGGGGCTTGGCTCAAGGGTAGGGCGGTAGCCTTGTGCGAAAGAGCTCAGAGACAGGGTTCAGGCCAAGTTCAAGCCCCATGTCTCACAAAGAAAGAAAAGAAGCTGGAGTAATACAATAAAAATCTCAAAATGAGAAAAGGTATAAGAGCAGAAAGCAGAGAATATAAGTTGAAAACAAAGGTAATAAATAGAAATAAGTAACAGTGGTGGTAATATTATACCAATTTTATCAATAAATGCTTTCAACATCAATACTGTACAGGGAGTGAGGTGAGAGGAACATGATGTATTTAGCATTTGTAAGACCCTGAGTCCAATCCCTAATACCTAAAGACAAAAATATTTTAATGTGTGCACTAAAAGACAGACTGTCAACATGAATGAAAAAACAAGACCTAATTGCATGTTATGTACAAGAAATACAAAATAAACATGAATTAAAGAACAGAGGGAATGTCAACTTAAATTAAAATTAAAGAATGGGAACGTGGCTTAGTGATAGAGTCCTTGCCTAGCATTCATGAAGCCCTGGGTTGGATTCCTCAATACCACAAAAACAGAAAAAAGTCAGAAGTGGCACTGTGGCTCAAGTGGTAGAGTGCTAGCCTTGAACCAAAGTTCAGAGACTGTACCCAGGCCCTGAGTTCAAGCCCCAGGACTGGAAGAAAAAAGAATTATGGGATGAAGTACTGTATCCCATACTAACCCTCATTTAAAAGATGCTGAAGCAGTTACATTAAGTTCATGGGGAACAGATCTCAGTCTGCCAGAGAATGGAAAATTATCAGGGTTAAAGTAGGGTATCACAGGATAATGAAGGAGTTAATTCTCCAAGACACAATGATCTTAATGTGTATGTTACTAATAACACAGCATCAAAATACACAAGGCAAAAATGATAGAACTGCAAAGAGAAATAGATAAACGTCTTATTATATTGGGAGACTTCAAAAGCCCTCTGCCAGTAATGGAAAGGTTCATCAGGCAGAATATCGGGAAAGATATAGTTGAACTCAACAACACCATCATTCTCCTGGATGTAATTGACATCTGTGGATCACTTTACTGAATAGAATGCACAGTCTACTCATGCTTACATGGGACATATGCAACGTAGACACATTCTAGGCCATAAAGTAAACCTTAGCAAATTTTCAAGAATATACATCATTCAATGCATGCTCTCATATTCCAATGGAATAGCAAATCAATAGCTAGAAAATGGAGATTAAAATCGGTGCCTGTGTCTCTCACTTGTAATTTTAGCTACTCAGGGGGCTGAGATTTGAAGATTGAAGATTTCAGTTCAAAGCCTACCCAGGCACTAAAGTTGGGTAGCCTGGAGCCAAAGAGCTCAGAGACAGCACCTAGGCCCAATTTCCAACTAGTGAAAGTGAAAATAAACCACATTTTTTACTGTTGAAATAAGTTTATTAATTTCCAAAATTACATTTTAATTGAAAAATAACATTCCAGACACAAGTGTCTTTGAAAGCAGAAAGATTCTGGTTAATTAAAAAAATCTTACATTTATCTTATTATTAGGACCAGACAACTAATTATAAAGGGTCAAAAATTCCACCAATTTGGGCAAACTGGGGTTTTTATTCTCAAGTTGAAAGTATGGGGTTTTTTGTTTTGGGTTTTTTTTTTTTTTTGCCAGTCCTGGGCTTGAGCTCAGGGCCTGAGCAATGTCCTTGGACTTTCTCAAGGCTGGAGCTCTACCACTTGAGCCTCAGCATCACTTTCGGCTTTTTTTTTTTCTATGTATATGGTACCAAGGATTCAAACCCGAGTCTTTGTGCATGCTAGGCAAGTACTCTACCACTAGGCCAAATTCCTGGCCCCAAAAGTATCTTTCTTTACTATACATTTACTTCCTATAGGATGTTCAACTTCACATTTAGAAAGCAAATTAAATCAGGCACTGGTGGCTCAGATCTACAACCCTAGCTATTCAAGAGACTAAGATCTGAGAATTCAACACCCAGGCCCTAAGTTCAAGTCATATAACTGACACACAACAACAAAAAAAAAAAAAGGAGAAAGAACAAGAGAAGGAATGACATTGTCCAAAACAAATGTACTCATTTCCTGACTTCTGTAACTATAACCCTCTTAAATCACCTTTATAATACAGTTGTAAGAGGTTTTAAGCAAATGAATCTTTAATTCCCTAAAAATTAACCAATTTTCTTGGTTTTGGTCAGTTTCAAATGCAAAATTAAATCAGATAACATTTCTTTCAAAGAAAGAATTATTTATTATGGCAGTTACAGTCCACGGCTGGCTGCTGCAGTGTTCAAGTAGCAGAGCACCAGCCTTCAACAGAAGAAGCCAAATGAGAGCATGAGCCCCTAAATTCAAGCACCAGGACAGCACACACATACAAAAGCAACTACCAAAAAACAGTGACACAGAGTAAAGATTCCCACTCTAAAGGGAAGAAATTGGATATAAAAAGAAAGGATGGAACCAACCAAACAAGACCCGTGCCCAGCAGGGAGGGCAAGCACTTAAACCTGCATCTCCATGTCCCACATTAGGGGCAAAACGTGGCATGATACCAACTCCAAAGGGCTTAGTAGCCCTTCTCCTCTTGCACCTTGCTGCTTGGTGCCACAATCTCTCTTGGGCTGGCTCTGTAACTTGAGCAAGAATCAAACTAACCACATTGAAGCTAGTTGTAAAAAGTATGGCATCCCAGCTGGGAATTTGGCCTAGTGGTAGAGTGCTTGCCTAGCATGTATGAAGACCCAGGTTAGATTCCTCGGTACCACATACATAGAAAAATCCAGAAGTGATGCTGTGGCTCAAGTGGTAGAGCTGTAGCCTTGAGAAAGTCCAAGGACAGCGCTCAGGCCCTGAGATCAAGCTCAGGACTGGCAAAGAAAAAAGAAAAGAAAAAAAAAAAGTATGGCATCCTCTCAGTTCTGACCCAGAACTCCATGAGCAAGGAGAAAACTCCAGCTTCTGGTTTCTTCTTGGGTAGGAAAACAGAAGATTGGGCTAGACATTCAACATTCTGAATTTGCAGGCGATTTCCGTGGGACTGGTTTATGGCTTGCCTAATCATGATCACTGATCATAAAATATGAATACTGGGTCTAAGTAACACCATTTTGTCCTCACTGCCATCTTGATATCTTAATAGAGGATGGGGACTTTCCAGAAAAACTCTAGAGCTGAAATAAGTCATTCTTTGAACTGTCAATTATGTCATGTTAAGCTCCAGAAAAAGCTTTGCTCCAGGGAATTCATTCCCTAAGCCCCTGATTGTTCCTGGCCTGGTTTGGTTACTTATGTATAACATTTTGGTTAGCCTTAGTTCCTCACACCATATATGTTTTGTTTTGCCTTGGTTTTTGCCCTTGTAAGCTTTATGCTAGCTACTTTTGGGGCTGCAAGTTTTTTTTGGGGGGGGGGCAGTATGAGTTCATTTGCAGATACTGGAATTTTAATAAAGACTTTCAGTTTTACCTCTTAAAAGTGTGCCTTCTCTGTATAACAGAAGGAAAGAACTTCATGTTGGAAACTGGTGAGAACAGTTTGCAGTAATGTGTACTTCCTGACTGGATCCCTTCTCCTGTGTGAAACGGGCTAGTAAAATCCTCAGCCCCATGCTGGGACATGCCTGCAGTCCAAGCTACTCTGAAGGCTGAGACCTGAAATTGCAGTTTGAAACCAGCCCATGCAGTAAAGTCCAGGAGACTCTTATCTCCATTTAAATATTAAAAGGGAGGAAAGAACTGGGCACAGTGGCTCACACCTGTAACCCTAGCTACTCAAGAGGTTGAGATCTAAGGATCACCGTTCAAAGCCAGCCCCAGCACTAAAATCCATGAGATTCATATCTCCAATTAATCACTAGAAAATGGGAAGTGTGGGTATACCTCAAGGGGTTGAGCAGTAGCCTTGAGCTAAAGAACTCAAGGAGAGTGCCCAGGCCCAGAGTTCAAGCCCCATGACTCACCAAAAAAAAAAAAAAAAAAAAAAGGAAAGAAGGAAGGAAGGAAAAAAGCCAGAAGTGGAGCCATGACTTAAGTAGTGGAGCTCAGAGACAGCACCCAGGCTCTGAATTCAAGTCCCAGCCCCGGTGTACCTGCTTGTGTGTGCACACGTGTATACACACACACACACACACACACACACACACACACACACACACACACACACAGCCTAGCCTTTTTATGGGGACAGTGAATCTTATGCACAGCAAGAAAACAATAAAAAAAAAAGGGTGGGGGGCGGGAGTTTGGCCGAGTGGTAGAGTGCTTGCCTAGCATGCACTAAGACCTGGGTTCGATTCCTTGGTACCACATGCATAGAAAAAGACAGAAATGGCTCAAGTGGCAGAGTGCTAGCCTTGAGGAAAAAACCAAAGGACAGTGCTCAGGCCCTGAGTTCAAGCCCCAGGACAGGCAAAAAAAAAAGTGGGGAGGCAATCTATGTAATAGGGAAAAGGATATCACAAACCATCTATGTGAGAAGATATAGATTCATAGAAAACAAGGAACTCGTGCACTTCAATAGCAAATAAGGATAAGGAGATAGATGACTGATAAATAAATAGATAATAGATACATAAATATATAAATACATAAATAGGTAGGTTAATAGATAGTAAAGTAATTGAATAAACTTTCTCCTAAATAAAACATAGAAATGATGAATCTGTTTCAAAATGCAAACCAAAGTCACCATGAGACATCGCTTACATCAACTCATACCCTTTAGCACGGGTGTTATAAACACCACCAGGAAAAGTTAAAACCTCTGTGCACCATTGACGGGCATCAAAAATAGTGTAACCTAAAATGGCAAACAGTAGATCTCACACACACACAAAATTAAAGGACCTAGGGTAGAGTGCTTGCCTAGCATGCACAAAGACGCGGGTTTGATTCCTTGGTACCACATACATAGAAAAGGCTGGAAGTGGTGCTGTGGCTCAAATGGTAAAGCTCTGGCCCATGGACAGTGCTTAGGCCCTGAGTTCAAGTCCCAGGATGGGCAAAAACTTAAAAATAAAGCTACCACAGGATCTAATTCTACTTTGGAGTATTTATCTAAAGTTATTAATATTAATGCCTTTTTTAGACATTTTCATACTCATGTCACAATACTATTCACAGTGCCAATATGTAAACGCAATCTAAAGTCCACTGGCAGATGAATGAAGAAAATGTGTACATACACACAATGGAATGTACTCAGCCTTAAAATAAACAAGAAGCCAGGTGCTTAGTGGCTCATGTCTGTAATTCTATGAGGATTGTGGTTCAAGGATTGTGGCTTGAAACCAGCCCATTCAGACAAATCCTAGAAGTTCTTATGTGAATTATGCTGAATTCTAGAAGTGTAAAACAGGTCCTGCCCAGGATAAGGACACCAGCAGAAGGGTGGAAGGTTGGAAAGGGAGGGTGAAGAAGGGTGACACGTCAAAATACTTCCCGCATGTACATGAGCATGGAACAATGAAGCTTATTAGGACAGGTTTGGAAGTGGGGAGGGCAGTGAGAATGAAGGAGGGGATGAGTCTGGTGAAGGCACAGCATCTGCACAATGTCCATGTCAAAAGAAAATAGCCTTGTGCTACTAATTGAGGCTGATAACAGTGTTAGTACCCTTCCTCCCCCCCACCCCAAAGACAACAACAACAACAATAACAAAAGCACAACACAAAACTTTATGTGATGTGAAACTCGCTAGGGTCAGAAGGTCAGATATTGCAAAATTCCATTTATCTGAGTATCTAAAGCTGTGAAACTCATGGAAACCTAAAGAACAATGGGAATTGACAGGGGTGGATAGGAGGGAGAAGTGGAGACTTGCTTTGCTGTATTATTTTAGTTATGGGGGATGAGAACATTTGAGAGATTCATTGCATCACATTTGGCTTGTAGGTAACCATACTTTATACTTAAATTTTGCCTGGGTAGTTGCTACTCACCCATGTAATCCTAGCTACTCAGGAGTCTGGGGTCTGAGGAATGAAATTTAGAACTGGCCTACACAGACAAATGTTGGAGCCTTTACCTCCAATCAACCAGCAAAAAGCAGGAAATGGAGGTGTATCTCAAGTGGTACAACACTAGCCTCGAGGCGGGAAAAGCCAAAAGAGATCAAGAGGCCTTGAGATCAAGCTCCAGCACAGGCACATACTGAAAAAATGAACAATGAAACCCAGTGGAATTGCTTTAAGGAGAGGGAGGGAGTAAAGGAGAGTAATGGGGGCAAAGTTGACTAGGATAATGTTTATATGCATGGAATGGTCCCAACAAATGCCCCCCCCGTACAACTAATATATACTAATATTAAAAAAAAACCACACTAAAATGTATTAGGCTTTTAATATCCTTGTCTTCACATTCTGTCATCTCTGTTGCCTAATAATCTCTTTTTATTGCCTTATTTTCCCTTTGTTCTGAATTATATTTTATTGATTCTGGCATCTTTTGGTGCATGCCAAACATTATAAATGCTTGCTTTATGTGTGTGTGTGTGTGTGTGTGTGTGTGTGTGTGTGTGTGTGTGTATTGGTACTGGGGCTTGAATTTAGGGACTGGTTGCTTGTCTCTGTCCCTTATCTTTTTGCTCAAGGCTAACACTGTACCACCAGAGCCACAAGTCTACTTCCAGCTTTTTTGCTGGTTGGTTGGAAATAAGAGTCTCTTAGACTTTCCTGCCTGAGCTGGCTTCAAAATTCGTCCTCAGATCTCAGCCTCCTGGGTAGTTAGGATAAGGCTTGAGCCACTGGTACCGGGACTGAACATTCACCTTTCTACATATATCAATATTTTTTTTTGTTCCAAGACATATTCTTGAGCTTTTTCTTGGATGTAGCTGACAGACTTCAACGGCCCATTTATCTGATGCTTGCTTTAAATTTTGTGAAGAAGTGTAGGAACAGTCTTTGATGTAGATCGTTGTCTCTTCACTAATCTTTTCTTTCCCCAAGAGACTTTTCCCATGTCTGCAGGTCGTGGTGGTTGTCCTAAGTCAGCAACACCACTCAGCATTTAGCAGGAGTGTTATTTTGTGGTTGTTTTCATGGTACTGAGTCTTAAACGCAAGGCCTCAAGTGTGCTACCACTTGAGTTGCGCCTCCAGCCTGCTCTCGCATCGCTAGGGGAGGGGCCGGGATTGCTGCCAAACATTCACAATTTATAGGACAGGCCTTTCAGCAAAAAGTATTCCGCCTGTACCGCCCACAGAGCCCACAGAGCAAAGCTCTGATCCAGCCCTACTTCTTCACACTGAGGCAACAACAGCCTCTGGGCATGTTAGGCAGTGTTTGGTGGGTTAGTTTTCCACTCTGGCTGGTGGGAAAGAAATTCTTTCCAGGCCTGTGTGAGCTTGAAGGTTTGTGTTCTGCCCTTCTTTCAAGAGGTTCTCTCCCCAGTGTCAAGCCATGTCTCATTCAAACACTGAGTAGAACTCAAGAGAACACTTGAACATTCCTGTGTGCTGCTGTGTCTACATGAATGTATGTGTGTGCTTCTCCGTGTGTGTATATGTGTATGTAAAGGTTCCTTGGACAGTGTGTTTGTGTTTGTATATGTGTGTCTGTATGTGTATAAGTGTGTGCCTGTGTATGTGTATGTGTGTACCCGTGTCTACATGGGTATTCATAGGGATGTGGCTATAGCTATGTCTGTGCTGTGTGGATCTATATGTCTGTGTATTTGTATGTGTCCCTCTGTGTCTGGAATTGTGTATATGTGTATGCATATGGAAAGTGTGTATATGTGTGTCTATGGGGATCTGAAACCGTGGGCATCTGTGAATGTATGTGTATGGCTGTGTATGTGTCCTATGTATGCAGTGTCATTATAGAATCCTCTGGCCCACAAGCTGGACATGAAGGCACACTTTAGGTCACATGCCACCTCTCCAGGAGCATCCAGTCATCCATGCTCTCTTCATGATACTGTGCCTTTGGGTAGAGTAGGCATCATCCTCATTTGTTTACTGGGCCCTGGAGTCTGATGCGGCCCCTTGCCAGGTTAGATTGTGACAAGCTTGGCATCCTCAGGCCTCTGTGTTATGTTTTGTTGCTGCTTCCCGAACACCCCAATAGAGCTGAAGCTCAGTGATATCTGATAAATGCAAGAGGTTTTAGCTCAGCATGTTTATTTCGGAATTTTATTATTGTTTTCTTTTGGTGGTAGTGGAAGGTATATTTTGTTTTTGTTTTGGCCTGGTACCGAACTTTCAGTCACCTTTTCCTTCATGGCACTTGAGCCACATCTCCAGTTTGGGCTTTTGCATATTAATTAGAGTCTTACAGATTGGCCTGCCCAGGCTGGCTTCAAACTGTGATCCTCAGATGTCAGCATCTTGAGTCACTGGAATTATAGATCTAAGACACTGGAGCTTAGTGGTACTGGAGTTTTGAACTCAATACCTTGCACTTACTAGGTAGGCTATCTACTGCTAAGCCATGCCTCCAGCCTTTTTTGTTAACCAGTCCTGGGCTTGAACGCTGGGCCTGAGCACTATCCTTGGACTTTATCAAGGCTAGAGCTCTACCACTTGAGCCACAGCACCACTTCCGGCTTTTTTGCTTTATATAGGGTATCAAGGAATGGAACCTGGGTCTTTGTGCATACTAGGCAAGCACTACCACTAGGCCAAACTCTCAGCCCCCCCCCTTTTTTTTTAAACAAGGGTTATTTTTCTGATAGGTCTTGTTTCCTGCTTAGGCAGGAATTCCTGTTGTAATTGGTACCACAGGCATAGACCCTACACCTAGCTCCTTCCATCAAGACAACCTAGTGAATGTTTTCTACACAGGCTAGCCTTGAACTTTATCTTTTGCTCTGAGACTCCCACAGAACTAGGATGAAATAGGGGCATCACCATGTCGTTATTGGTTGAGGAGTCTCTCCGATTTTTTTTACCCAGATTGGCCTCATCCTACAATCCTCTCAATATTAATCTTCCACATAGCATGACAAGCACAATCCAAGCCCACTGGCTATTTCTGCTGTGCTGGGAATTTGAATTTATGGCCTCATACATGCTAGACAAAAGCTCTACTACTGAACTACATCCCTAGATCCTATTTCCCCTGTTGCTACTTGTGGATTTTTCTTTCTGTTGTTGTTTGTTTTGTGTATTTTTTGGTAGTCACACACAAAAAAAACATTGTTATGGTTAATTTCATGGAGCTTTTCCCTTTTGTTTTTTTCTAGGAGTTTTAAAGTCTCAGGTTTTTAATGCATCCAGAGATAATGCCTGTGTATAACATATGATAAGGATCCAATTTTGTTTTTTGTTGAAGAAGATATTCCTTGGGGCTGGGAGTTTGGCCTAGTGGTTAAAGTGCTTGCCTAGCATGCATGAAGACCCGGGTTCGATTCCTCGGTACCACATACATAGAAAAAAGCCAGAAATGGTGCTGAGGCTCAAGGGCTAGAGCTCTAGCCTTGAGAAAGTCCAAGGACAGTGCTCAGGCACTGAGCTCAAGCCCAGGACTGGCAAAAAAAAAAAAAAAAAAAAAGATACCCCTTCCCTGTCATGTGACCTAGGTGCTTTTGTCAAGTATCAGCTCATTATTTGTGTCTGGATTAATTTCTGCCTTGTAATCCACTGGTCTTTTTTTTTTTTTGCCAGTCCTGGGGCTAGAACTCAGGGCCTGAACACTGTCCTTGGGCTTTCTCAAGGCTAGAGCTCTACCCTTTGAGCCACAGCACCACTTCTGGCTTTTCTTTTTATTTTTTTTTTTGGTGGGTCTTGGGGCTTAAACTTGGCCTGGGTGCTGTTCCTGAGCACTTCAGCTCAAGGCTGGAGCCAAGCCCCACTTCCGTTTTCTAGAGGTTAACTGGAGATAAGAGTCTCAGGTTCTTTTGTGCCAGGACTGGCTTTGAATCTTGATCCTCAGATCTCAGCCTCCTGAATAGCTAGGATTACAGCATCAGCCACCATGCCTGCCTGGTTTCTAGCTTTTTCTATGTATGTGGTACTAAGGAATCAAACCCAGGTCTTCGTGCATGCTGGGCAAGCACTCTACCACGAGGCCAAACTCCCCGTCTCATTTATGTATCTACCTTTATGCAGGTACTAACCTATTTGATTACTATAGCTATAAAACATAATTGAAATAAGGAGGTATGATTCTTCCAGTTTTGCTCCCCCCCATTTTTTTTTTTTTTGGTGGTCATGGGACTTGAACTCTTTCCCTGAGCTCTTCGGCTCAAGGCTACCATCCTACCCCTTGAGCCACAGTGCCACTTCTGGTTTTCTAGCAGTTAATTGGCGATAAAAGTCTCACAGACCTAAGTACCCAGGTTGGCTTTTAAACTGCAATCTTCAGATCTCAGCCTCCTGAGTAGTTAGGATTACCGGCCTAGTTTTGCCTTTTCCTTTTTTTTACTCAAGATTACTTTAGCTATATGAGTCATTTATGGTTCCATAAGCAATTTAGAATTGTTTTCTCTATTTCTTTGAAAATATCCCATTAGGATTAAAAAAATATCCATTAGGAATTAAATCTGTAGATTGCTTTAAATGACATCAATATTTTACAGTATTAATTCTCACAATATGCAAACATGCTGTTTTTCCATTTATGCTCATCTTTTTCATCTTAGGTTCATTATATGGATTTTTCTCACCTCCTTGGATGCATTTGTTTAGCTTTAAATTTTAGTGTAAATTAATTATTTTCTTAGTTTCTTTTTTGAATCGCTTGTACTTTACATATACAAATGTAATTGATTTTTCGGTCCTAAGTGTGTGCCAGTACTGGGACTTGAACTCAGGGCTGGGACACTGCCCCTTAGCAGTTTGGCTCACATCTGACACTCTACCACTTGAGCCATTTCTAACTTTTTGCTGATTAACTGGAGATAAGAGGCTTGCCCATTTATCTGCCCAAGTTGACTTCAAGTCACGATTCTCAGATGTCAGCCTTCTGAGTAGTTGGAATTACAGGCATGAGCCACCAGTGTCACTGCCTACAGTGTCTTTAAACTATTTTGCTTCCTTTCTCATCTCCTTCTGACACTTCCATAATTCATAATTTTGTTTTCTTGATAATATGCCTAAATCTAGTAGGTTTTATTCATTCCTTTGTGTTCCTTAAAAAATGTTCTCCTCTGACTAATTTATAATGACTTGTCTTCAATTTCAGAGATTTTTTGACTGCATGATTTTTATTTTTTACTTGCCCGTGTCTTTGCTTCCTTTTAATCGGTTCTATTTTTAATTTTTTTGCCTGATTCATTTCTTTATCTGTGCTATCTTGTAGCTTTCTGAACATTCTTAAGGCAATTATATTGAATTGTTTGTGAGGCATTTTACATATCTTTAGTTCTCTGAGGCCAATTACTGGAATTTGTTTCTTTTGATAGTAACCATGCTTGGCTGATTCTCTGTAACCTTGAAGCCTTTCTACAAACAATCAGATCCTCTGAAGGAGCAAAGAGTCTTTCTGTTGTACAGATAGTTTTAGCAGGTAATGTTCTCTGGCCTTGTTCCCAGATTGATGGATCTGCTTCCTGTATCTCAATCCACCTGGACTGAAGCTGCTCCCAGGTCCCCATCTGCCTTAGGATCTGTGATTGGCAGAACTGTTGCCATGGGAACAGATGAGCACATTTCCTAAGAGAACCCTAAATGGATCTAAGGTCCTCTGGGCCTATAACCCAGGATGTGTAGCAGCCTGTTACTATTTCCATGTCCAAAGTTGAGGCCATGGCCAGTTCTGGGATAGGTATGACTTCCCATCCCCCAGGTCATTGTACGGACAGAACAACCTCCAAATCTGGGAACGTGTGGGAACGCGGAGCTGGAAGCGGGCCTCAGGAATTCATCAGGGACTTCCACCAGTGATTCTGCTACTAGTAGGTCAGAGATCTTGTCTTCTACCAGTTCCCTGGGTGAGCAAGACCACAGCAGAGATGAGTGCCATTTCAGAGTCCACAGCTAGATCATTGGACTTCCAGTAGGAGCACAAATGTGTTCTTTGGGTCCCTGGTTAGGAAGCACTGAGAACAGAGCTAGAATGGCTTTCAGGATCAACATTTGATTCCACGGCTGGTGGGCTTGTTCCTGGGGACAGGGGTGGGCGCTGGTCCTTTGCCAGTGGTTTCAGGAATGTGATAAATGGAGCAGAGTCCCAAAATGGACAGGGATGTATTAAACTTGAAACTGGAGACCTCAGGCATTTAAGGTTCTTCTATGACTTTTCATGGTTTGGTAGTTCATTTCTTCCTGATATTGAGGAAAATTTCATTGTCTGGATGGACCTAGATTGTCTATTCACCTACTAAAGTGTGTCTTGGCAGTTTCTGAGTTTTACAAATTATGAACAAAGCTGCTGTAACTATCCATGTGTTTGGTTTTTGTTTTTGTGACTCTACTGGGGCTTGAACTCAGAGCTTCACTCTGTTTTGTGGCTTTTTGCATAAGGCTGGGCTCTACTACTTGAGCTACACCTCCACATCTGGCTTTTGGGTGGTTAACTGGAAGTAAATATTTCACAAATTTGTCTGTCTGAGCTGGCTTCAGGCTGAGATCTGAGGATCTCAGCTTCTTGAACACCTAGGATGATAGGAATGAACCACCTGGCTAATTTGTGGGTTACTTTTAATAAGTAAAAAATCTCTTTCTTTTGCAAAATAGACTTCTGTGAAGGGATGGTGGTAAAGTCATGTGAGTAAACCCAATATCATTCCGCTGTGCAGTTAAAAACACTTACAGGAGCAGGGCGCGGTGACTCATGCCTATAATCCTAGCTGCTCAGGAGGCTGAGATCTGAGGATCGTGGTTCAAAGCCCGCCTGGGCACTAAAGTCCATGAGACTCTTATCTCCAATTAACCACCAGAAAACAGGAAGTAGCACTGTGGCTCAAGTGGGAGAGCAAGCAACAGCTTTGAGCTAAAGAGCTCAGGGACAGTACCCAACCCAGAGTTCAAGTCCTATGACTGACAAAAAAAAAAAAAGTGAGATATCTATTCACTATCCAGATAGGCGATTGGTCAAATATTTCTATCCCTATACAATGAAGCTACTTAAAAATTATTATCTTAAGCCAGACTCTGGTGTCTCATGCCTGTAATCCTAGCTACCCAGGAGGCTGAGATCTGAGGATCACAGTTCAAAGCCAGCCAGGGCACAAAAGTCTGTGAGACCCTTCTCCAATTAACCACCAGAAAACTAGAAGTGGCTCTGTGACTCAATGGGTAGGGCAGTAGCCTTGAACTGAAGAGCTCAGGGACAGTGCCCAGGTCCAGAGTTCAAGCCCTATAACCCACCAAAAAAAGTTATTTTGCCAAGTGCCAGTGGCTTATGCCTGTGATCCTAGTTGCTCAGGAGGTTGAGATCTGAAGACTGTGGCTCAAAGGCAGCCTGGGCAGGAATGCCTATGACACTTTTATCTCCAGTTTACCACCAAAAAGCTGAAAGTGGAGCTATGGCTCAAGTGGTAAGGTGCCATCCTCGACTGCAAAAGCTAAGGGACATGTCTGGGATGTAGCTCAGTGGCAAAGCACTTGCCTAGCAAGTGCAATGTCCTGGGTTCAGTCCGAAGTACCAACAACAACAAAAAACACAAAAAATAGAGAGTTTTAAAAGAAAAGCTAAGGGACAACACCCAGACTGTCAGTTCAAGCCCAGGACTATCAGACATGATCTAGATATATGCTTAACATGAAATTTTCTTTACATTTTAAATTGTCAAGCCTGCATTCATTTCCTCTAGTGGTCACTCTTGCCTCCTTTTTTCTCTGTTGGGTCATGTAAGTCACCTATCTTCTGATGCTACATGGATCCAGGGCTTTCTGAGGACCTGTCTCACAATAAATAACCATGAAGGGGGCTGGGAGCATAGCCTAGTAGGTAGTGTTTGCCTAGAATGCATGAAGCCCTGGGTTCGATTCTTCAGTACCACATACACAAAAAGTGGTGCTGTGTTGGGCCGGGAGTTTGGCCTAGTGGTAGAGTGCTTGCCTAGCATGCACGAAGACCCAGGTTCGATTCCTTGGTACCACATACATAAAAAAAAAAGCCGGAAATGGTGCTGAGGTTCAAGTGGTACAGCTCTAGCCTTGAGAAAGTCCAAGGACAGTGCTCAGGCCCTGAGCTCAAGCCCAGGACTGGCAAAAAAAAAAAAAAGTGGTGCTGTGGCTCAAGTGATACAGCTCTAGCCTTGAGAAAGCCCAAAGGACAGTGCCCAGGCCCTGAGTTCAAGCCCTTGGACTGGAAAAAAAAGAAAGAACTACTAAGGTGGCAGTTGTCAGTGTTCAAGCAGTGACACCTATCAAACTAGTTCTCCCTGCCATCATATCTCTGCCAAAGATCCGCCACGTTTCACTACTTCCCAAGCATAGAAGACACTGGGTTTCAGTATACTGAACATTTATTTGCTAAGTGAATTTGGAAAATCAGAAATGTAGTTAGAAATTTCCTCCAGCTAGACATAAATTCGCACATGACATTAGTAAACCCACTTTTGATCTTTCATATTCTGTATGTCATGTTTTATTTGTGATGTGAAATTTTCTTCAAAATGTTGTTATGTTAACAAAAAATCACTGATCATATAAAATAATATTGATTGAAATGAACTCCTGGAAATGGAAAAACGAATTTTTTTTTCTTTCTTGTGTGTATTTTCTTTTATTTTTATATTGTTTATTCATTTATCTGTCTTTGTGAGGGGAGGTGGGCACAGAAATGGAGGGTAAAGGGTGAACAAAAACAACAACAATACTTTCAAGACACTTTTGAAAATAAACTATACAACTTGTGGAGGGGGTAGTAGGGGAAAATTGGGCGAGAGTGAAGGAAGGGGTGATAGTGTCCTAAAAGAAAGGTTTTCATTACCTGACTTATATATAATTCTCTATATATCACCTTGCTAATAACAATAAAATATTTAAAAAATAACTATCAAGATAGCAAAGACATGACCAAATATAGCAAGATTTGATCATAGACCTATCATACCAGCACTAGGGAAGCTGAGGCAGGGGAATTGTGAGTTGGAGACCAGTCTGGGCTACATTAGGAGACTGTACCTTACAGTAAATATCTAAGCTGGACTTTACTATTTGCTAGTTTTGTACTGCTGCACAAGATACATTTTCTGTCTTTTGTTTCCTTATCTGTAAAATGAAGATAATGGTACCTATAAGAAATGCTTTTATAAGGATTAAAGGAAGTTATCTCTGTGAATTTTGTGTCTGACACATCTCTAGTGCTCAATAAGTGTTCTATGTTACCAAAAAAGCCAGATTGCAAGGCTGTACAGTGTTTGTGTATGTGTGTGTGTGTGTGTGTATGTGTGTGTGTGTGTGTGTGTGTGAGAGAGAGAGAGAGAGAGAGAGAGAGAGAGAGAGAGAGAGAGAGAGAGAAAGAGAGAGATGTTTTTCAAGTAGCTGATAGAAACACCTGACAGAGAGCATTAAAACTTGATGGTGGCCAGGCACTGAGGTTCATAACTATAATCCCAACTACTCAGGAGGCTGAGACCCAAGGATCATGACTCAAAGCCAACTTGTACAAGGAAAAGTCCATGAAGCTCTTATGTCAATAAACTACCAGAAAACTGGAAGTAGGGTTGTGGCTCAAGTGGTAGAGCACTGGCCTTAAGCAAAAGAGAACAGCACCAAGGCCCAAGTTCAAGGCCCACAACCAACCCCTCACCAAAACAGAACAAAGCAAAACAAAAACAAACTCTATCCTAATGAACCCCTATGGAGAGCTGCCTAATGTTTTATTCACACAGAAGGTAACAGCTACCTCCTCTTGGGTGCTATTTCTCTGCCAGGCTTTATAGGCAGACTGCTCTGATCACCACTATTCCAGTTTTATAGATAAGAATGCAGGGAAATTGAACTCCAAGCCCAGGTTTACAATCAATTAATTGCAAGACTGAAGTCCTGGCAGTCTAATTATTTCCATGCCCCATTGTCTGACTGCTGCCCCGCAGAGCTCCCTCTATGACAGTCAGGATTTTGTTGAGAGTTCAAAGAATTTGAGGGCTAAGATGAAGGATGACCACAAGGTGGCAGTAAAACCAGCGTCCAGTGATTTACACTGGAGGAAGTCCCTCAGGCACTGAAAAGTTCAGTGAGAAAAGGTGAGGAGAAGCACTAAACATTGATTGTGTTTTACAAGGCCCAGGTATACTGGCAAAATTGTTATTTGCAAATCTATAACCCTCTTATCTATTAAAGATACATACTACAAAAAATTCAAAATTTGACAATATAATGGAGGTGTGGCTCAAGTAGTAGAGTGCCAGCCAAGAGCAAGTTCAATGAGAGCCTCACTTTCTCAGTTCAAGGCCCAATACTAGCACACACTAAAAGAAGTTTATAGTGAAAATATATTGCTTTAAAATCAAAGAAAAGGGCCGGGAGTTTGGCCTAGTGGTTAAAGTGCTTGCCTATCATGCATGAAGACCCGGGTTCGATTCCTCAGTACCACATACATAGAGAAAAGCCAGAAGTGGTGCTGAGGCTCAAGTGGTAGAGCTCTAGCCTTGAGAAAGTCCAAGGACAGTGCTCAGGCCCTGAGCTCAAGCCCAGGACTGGCAAAAAAATAAATAAATAAATAAATAAAATCAAAGAAAATAAGGTAATAATTGACACAAATCAGACGGATGAGGTTAGTAACATAAATGAAGCAGTGTTAGACTTTTTTTTTTATTGCTCTAAGAAAACACCGGACATAAACAATTTAAAAGGAGGCAAAGCTGGGCACCAGTGGTTCACACATGTAATCCTAGCTACTCTGGAGGCTAAGATTTAAGGATCATAGTCAACTTGGGCAGAAAAGTTTGTGAGACACTCATCTCCAATTAACCAGCAAAAAGCTGGAAGTAGAGCTGTGACTCAAGTGGTAAACAAGCCTTGAGTGAGAAAATGAAAAGACAGTCTCTGAGTTCAAGTTTCATAACTGTAACAAAAATATTAGAGGGAGGAAAGATTAATCTTGGCTTATAGTTTCAAAGATATTGCAGTTCATAGACCTTGGCTCTGTTGATTGTGGATTCATGGCAAGGGAAAACATGGCTGTGTCATCATATGTCAGAGATTACTCACCTCATGGCAGACAGGAAGCAGGAGAAGGAAGGAGTCAGGACCAAGTACGATGTTCAAGACCATACTTCTCTTTACCCTACCTACTCCAACTTGATGCCACCTTCTACACTGCCACCATATCCAGAAATAATGCCATCAGTTGGGGACCAAGCATTCAATACAGAGCCCATGGGGAAGTCAGACAGTAGTGGGATCACATCTCTAGCTGCTCAGGAGGCTGAGATCTCAGGATCATAATTCAAAGAATTATGGCAAGAAAGTCCATGAATCACTTTTTTTCTTTTGGACGGTCATGGGGCTTGAACTCTGGGCTTGGGTGCTGTCCCTCAGCTCTTCAACACAAGGATATCACTCTACCACTTGAGCCACAGCACCACTTCAGGTTTTCTGATAGTTTTTTGAAAATAAAGGTCTCATGAACTTTCGTGCCTGAGTTGGCTTTGAACTGCAATCCTCAGATCTCAGCTTCCTGAATAGCTAGGATTATAGGCATGAGCCACCTGGCTCATGAAACGCTTATCTCCAATTAACCACTAAAAGCCAGAAGTGGAACTGTGGCTTGGTGGTAAAGTGCTAGACTCGAGCAAAAAGTCTCAGGACAGTGCTGCCCAGGCCCTGAGTTCAAGCCCAGGATTGGGAGGCACACACACACACACACACACACACACACACACACACACTCCTGGGGGAGGGCATGCCATATTCAAACATAACAAAAAACCAAAAACATCTAGATTTAGAAAAAGACGGGGAGGGAAAAAAAGAACTTTGTATAACTTGTAGACACCCTTATTTGATGGGCAATGAACTCAAAACACATGGGAATGGGGGCGAGGAGTTTGGCCTAGTGGTAGAGTGCTTGCCTAGCATGCATGAAGTCTGGTTTGATTCCTTGGTACCACATATACATAGGAAAAGCTGGATATGGTGCTGTGGCTCAAGTGGTAGAACTCTAGCCTTGAGAAAGCCCAAGGACAGTGCTCAGGCCCTAAGCTCAAGCCCAGAACTGGCAAAAAAACAAAAAACAAAAACAAAACAAAACACACACACAGGAATGGGCTGGTAAGCATCTCCCAGCCTAGCCAATGAAAAGCAGTCTAACCTAGCCTCTACCTGTACCTCCAAGTCAGTGCCCACTGAGCTGTTTGAGGCAATCTGTGGCTTTACTCAGAAACATATCTGTGAAATTGCTAGGCTAGCCACCTAACAGATTCTTTATTTTTTTCTTGATGTATATTATGAAGCAACTATTGGCCAAGCTGCGTTATTGGTAGACGTTTAAATAATACCTTTCACTCAGGGGCCCAAAGCTCAGTCCTCTAATCCTA